>NC_133619.1:345116250-345256547 GCF_048593235.1 Sminthopsis crassicaudata | reverse complement strand
GAATTGCGCATGTTTAACCTGTATCAGGAGGAGAAAGGGGAGAGAAGAGGGAGAAAAAATTGGAACACAAAATTTTGCAAAGGTGAATGTTGAAAACTATTTTTGCACGTATTTGAAAAACTAAAATACTATTTAAAAATAAAAATAAAAAATAAAGATCAAAACAAGTCAGTGTATGACTAACTGCTGAGCTATATTATTCAGACTTAAAGATATAAGATCATAGATTAGGAAGTGAAAGGAACTTAGAAATCATTTTTTTTCACATCTTACAATTGAGGATCCTGAGGTCCAGATAGACTAAGTAGATCAAATATAAAATCTATTTAATTTTTAAAATCTTCCATAACCTGGTCCCTTTCTATCTTTCCAATCCTTTTTCTAACACACACACACACACACACACACACACACACACACACACACACACACACACCCCCCTACCCTTTATGTATTCAACACTCCATCTCTTGACTCCAGGTATTTTTACTATGCCCAGAACATTCTCCCTTCTCATCTTCCTTTGCTAATTTTTTGATTTCCTTCAAGTCTCAGCTGAAGTCCCACCTTCTGCAAGAAGGCTCCTTTCAACTCTCTCCCCACCTTCATTAAAGAGCCTTCCCTGTGTTGATTATCTCTAATTTAACCTGTCTACAGGTAGTTTATGCAAATTTATTTACATGTTGATTCCACGAGCTTCTTAAGGCTAGGGATTGTCTTTTGCCCTTCTTTGTATCCCCAGTGATTAGTAGCACAGTGCCTAGTACATATAGGATTATTAATAAATTCTAATTGATTGACTGACTCTGGGTAGTGTCAAAGGGGGGATTTAGATCTTGTTCTGCCGAATCTAGAACTAGTGTATGCTAATGGAATCTGGGATGACTTCATGGAGCAGATGGTGCTTCAGCTGAAATTTGAAAAATGGGTAGGATTTAGATGGGAGGAAAAGGGAAGAAGTGTGAGCAAAAGTACAGAGCTGGGCAAAGCATTAAATTTTCCATTTAGAAAATAGTCCACTGGAGTGGAGGGTAAAAATATAGAATAGGAAGAAATAATCCCTTTCCTATCCTGAGATTTGTCTTCAGACCTGAAGCACCAGCATTCAGTGAAACATCTGGTGAAATCATTTTGAGAAGCTATTTTGTTATGTCATAGTGTTTTTCTACAAGCAGAAATATTTGTTAATTATTTGAAAGATTTATACAATAAATTCCATGATTATTTATCTAAGACTTTGTCATCCATTTCTTGTGATTAGAGTAACAATTTTTCTCATTGGCAACTATGGCTATTACCTACCATTTACATGTCTGATCTCAGCTATGTACCTCCTCTCCCACTGGAGGGGCAAAAGAGAACAAGCTTAGAGCCATAAGGACAGCCCCTAGGACTAACAACTGCTCTGCTTGGTCTCCTTTTAAGATCTAAAGTATATTAATATGCATCTCTCTGAAAGAAAGGGAGCTTTGCAGAGGCTGGTCTGCCCAGTTCTCTTGGGATGGGGGAAGAAGGGAGGGAAGAGAAAGAGAGACTAAGAAGGGTTGTGTGGCATTTTTCCAAACTGAATGGAGTACAAATGAAACTGAAGACTCCCCAGTTATTAGCTGAGCTAGGATGGTCTGGACAGCCTGTCGAGATAATTCAATCCAAAACGGGGAGGAAGAAATATGCAATTCTCTCTCTCTCTCTCTCTCTCTCTCTCTCTCTCTCTCTCTCTCTCTCTCTCTCTCTCTCTCTCTCTCTCTCTCTCTTTTTTATTATCCTGACTGAGTGTGACAATTGCCCTTATGACTCTATATTCTTAAGTCCTTGTGGACTTTAAGTTCCTGGTCCCTACCTAAGTCCCTAACTCCAATTATTTATTATTATTGTATATTATTTTTTACAACTCCATGATTGTAATAAAGCATTGCATCACCCATACCTGTGCCCATCTCCTCCAGGAATGGACAACAACCTGGAAAAATAAGTATAATAAGAACTAAGTAGAATTTAATTGATGTAATTAGCTAAGCAACTTTCTTTTTCACATTCTCCTTTAGGAGAAAGAGATATAATCACCAAAAAAAAATAAACTAACATTAAAAAATTAGATTTAAAAAAAATTCTATCTCTCCTGACTGTTCTCTAAGATAAGGTTCAGATAGCTTTTCCATCCTCATTCCCAGTTCTATGAGATCCTTAGTAAACAAATACAATTTCAACTGATGAAAAATATTCAGCTTTTTATATTGTCTCAAGCTCACTCATATATGTTCACCAGTACTTCATTCTCTACTTGCCATGAATTATACTGACATCTAAGCTCAGGATCTGCTTCTCTCTAGCCAACTTGAAAAAAAGCACCCAGCTATGTCATTTAGATGTCAGCTTTTACCAAGGTTTTTCATCCCTGTCCTCAGATCCTAGATTCTCTCCAAGAGGAATCATTTCTAAAATCCAGAGTCACACGTTTCTAGCCAGCTACAGGGGTAGGAGATATCCACTTGTCCCAGAATCTATCCTCCATCAATCAATCAATCAACGGATCAAATAATATTTGTTAAGCACTTCTGTGTGCTCAACTGTACTAACACTGTCCTAGGCTCTGGTGATATAAATACAAAATAAAACAGGGGTTGACCTCGAAAAGTTTTCATTTCTGCATCCCTATAAATAGAGTCTTGAGGGTCCCTTCTCTTAGACTCCCTTCTTCCTTCACACTCACTTGCTAATTTTTTATTCCTGCTCCATTTCAATAATGCCTGATTTAAAGATTGTTAAAGCATTTTATCTCATTTGATTCTCATAGTAATCTTCTGAAATAGATTCTATTGTTTTTACAGAGGAAACTGGCCTGAGCCTAGTAATGTTTACCCATGTTCACAAAACTATTCACTGTCCAAATAGTATTTGAATTCATCTCCTTTTCTTGGAGTGCAGCACTCTATTCACCACCACCCAACTCAATTAGTACTTTTCATTCATTTTTTTCATATCCCCATTTTACTTTACTTATTCAATATCTATTCTCCACACATCACAAGCACACCCAGAAACTCATCTTGAATTAACACACCAAACAATAATCATCAGGGTCAAAAGCATTATTCTTTTTTATAAACTCTGAGTTCTCCCAATCATTCATTTAATAAGCATTAATTAAGCACCTACTGTGTGCTAGTTATTGTATTATGCATTTGGAAATACAAAAAGAAAATGGGATGTTCTCGAGTTTAGTCTGATGGAGGAGATGACATGTTAATAAGTTAAATACAAGCACAATATGGACAGAATAAACTGGAGAAAATTACAGTTGTCTTCTTCTCCTCCCCTCCCCACCATCTTAGGATTCTCAACTTTAACAGATTGGACTAAGACAGGAAAGTAACCCAGACATTTTATAAACATGTCTAACAGTGAAGAGCTGCAACAAAAAAAATCATCTTCTGTAGCTGAGAAATTTCAACTCACCAAAACTTTCTCTCACACTCTGATTGTTATTCAGCCATTTTTTTCAGTCACCTCCAACTCTTCATGACCATATTTGGGAATTTCTTGGCAAAGCTACTAGAATGGTTTGTTATTTCCTTCTCCAGCTCATTTTATAGATGAGGAAACTGAGGCAAGCAGGATTAAGTGACTTGTTCAGGATCACACAGGTAGTAAGAATGTGAAGTCAGGTTTGAACTCAGGAAGATAGCTCTTCCTGACTCTAGACTAACACTTGCATTTTTCCATCTGCCCTGCTCTGATTAATCAAAGGTTATAATGTGTATAATTTAGGATTTTATCCACAATACATCTGATTTTCTCTCCCAATTTCAAATCAGTTAATTCTTAGAAAAAGATATCTTCTTCTGGCTAGGAATCTGATGGCCTTTTGTCAATATTCATTTTTCTCAACCTCTCTAACATGTTTCAATGTTGATGAGCTTCTCTTCCCAACTATGTCCCTCTGGTTTTTTATGACACTGTGCTCTCCAGGTTTTCTTCTTTTACAGTTTTTCTTCTTGGCTCATTATCCACATACTACCCTCACAATTGTGAGTGTGACCACCAAGACTCCGTCCTGGATCTTCGTTTCTCTACATTCTCCCACTTGGTGACCTCATCAATTCACAAGCATTTGATTAGCATCTCTATGTGAATAATTCCCTTATTGATATATACAGGTTATCAATATATACGCAAGAGCCAGACTCACATTACCTACTGCCTATTGCCATATCCCTGCAATTAAAATAAATTAAATTAAGAGCAAGTTCTGAGGAATCTTTCACCCATGGCAGTCAAGAAGAAAGCCAACTATAGAGGTAGAACTCCATTTTTAAAAGGGAATTTTTCTTTGCCTTTTACTTTGCACTTCTTCCAGAGTAAAATGAATTTCCTTCTCTTCCCATGCCCTTCCACCTCCTCTTACCCCCCCCCAATAATAGCATTTTCCAGGAGAATAACAAGACCAATAAGAGATGCTTGTTCAATGGAGAGCAGGATCTAGTGAAGAAACACAAGCCTAGTAAATCCAGTGGATCAACAGACCCAACAATGATGCTATGCCCAAAAGGAACTGTATGAAGACACCATGAGAAGAAAAATAATACCAGACCTTACTAAGTAAAAGATATGTTACCTGGAGCATGTGTTTCTTCTATGTGCTTCTCCACTAATATGCTCATGCTCAGTCTATGTGACTACTCTTCCAATAATGCCATACAGATTTATGAGAAAGGGCATCCCAAGTTTTAGGGAGTAACATTTTGTTACTACCATTCATACTATGCTTTGGAATTTAACTAATTTTGTCAACTGACTATTGAAAGCAAAAAAAGAGGAAAATATTTGCATAATAACTTTGTTGTATATTTGGAGAGAATAGCAAATTGAACATGATAAATTTGCAGTTTCCTGTGCAACCATCTTTTTACTGTACTGTATAATGGAAATGCTTGCTATGTTCCTTGAAGTGTCAAGTCCATGGGACACTTGAACTTTCAGTAATCACCTTCTGGAGGATTCAACATGGGAGTGAAGCGAGTATCCCAGAGTGGGTGTTATATATGCATAATTAGAAGAATATTTTGGAAGGACCATTTTGAACACTTCTATAGGAAATTCATATTGTGAACTCAAATGACAAACTGATGAAAAGGAGACTAGAATGAAAGATAAAAGATTTGTGAGTTTCTCTGGGACAAGGCATAACAATACCACTTTCTCCAACCTTGACCTTGAACAACGAGGAATTGTACAAAATTGTCCCTCTCCTTTTTCCCAGACCGACAGTACTAGTGCAATACATAGATAGAGTAGGGAATTGCCTTAATGCGGTATGAATTTAGAATCTTTTGTAACAGGACCCTTAAGTTGTTAAGAAGTAATGATCACAGAGTTACATGGCTTTATCAGGAATAGGGTACTCCAAACTAGCCTCATTTTCTTTTGTGAAGATGTACCAGATTGGTAGATAAGTCATAGATAAAGTTTAGATAAAATTTTAACAAGATGTTGGACAAAACCTGGCATATTTTTCTTGTGGTTAAAAAAAAAGTTGGAGAATTTATACAAAGTGATGTAGTATAGTTAAGTGGTTTTGGAACTTGTTGTATGGACAGAACCAAAGAGTGCCCTAGAGATCTCAGCTTGCTTTTGTGGTGTTCGACATTTTTATCAATGATTTCAAGGCATAGATAGCATGCTTATCAAATTTGTCAATGACACAAAGTTGGGAAGAAAAGTTAAAATGTTGGATTTGAATCAGAATCCCTCCCTGTGGACCCTCACACACACCAAAAAAAATTTGACAGACTAACTAGATCATTCAACAATCTTCAAGAAGGTGATAAATGGTGATTTATTTAAATTTTAGAGAGACTTTAAAGACTATCTAGTCCTAATGTTCAATTTACAGATGAGGAAACTGAGACCCAGATAGTTTAAATAATTTGTCACCCAGATAGTAGTTAGCAAGTTTGGAATTAAGGAATTAGGGAATAGAGGTTCTCTCTCTCCAAATCCAATCCTGTACCACCCAGATAACAATTGGGGAATGTTTGGTTAACTATAAAACTATCCAAATGTAAACCATCATCATGATCATGGCTTCTATCACCCTGGGGAACAAGGCATTACAAGAGTAGTAAGAACTTCTCTATGACTACGAATTCACTGAAATATGATCATTTTCTCATCGCATCAACCATTTAAACAGTTCCTATTTCAGAGTTATTGTAAAGAAAGTGATGTAAAATTAAAGCAGGTAACTGGTAGCATAGTAGGTAGAGAGCTGGGACTGTCAAAAACATGAGTTCAAATGTAGCTTCAGACACTAATTAACTCTGTGATCTTCTATTTGCCTCACTTTTTAAAACTAAAAATGGAGATGATGATGATAATAATAATAATAATACCTAATTCCCAGGGTGATTGTGAAGCTCAAATAAGATAATAATTATTTTTTTAAGTTTCTAGTACACAATAGACAATGTATAAATGCTTATTTCTTTTTCTTAACTTTCCTTTTTTGTTCTTTTTCTTGCTATCTTCCTTCCTTTCTCCCAAAGCATTATATAAAAAGGCAAATTATTGTGATTACTACCAGCATGAATTCCAGAAAAGCAGGATGAATGATATTTGTATTGACTGGGGAAATGATAAAAAGATAATGTATTCTACTTTGGCAGAAAGATCCTATGATCTTAGGTCCACAGATATCTAATTCCTTCTTTGAAAGTCAATCATACTCATCTCTTTGCCATATATATACTCTAGAACTGCTAATGCTACATGAGTGGAGACAGAGGAAAAGACAGTCAACATAGAGTGGAACTATCAGCAAAAACTTCATAGAGAAGATGTGTTTGAATTAAACTTTAAAGGAAGGGGAGACCTATAATTGGAAAATAGAGAGAGGCTATTTCAAGAAGAATGGATAAAGTGAGCAAAAGTGGAGATAGAAATATGTCCAACACTTCAGAATAAGGTTTTGAACTCAACTCCTCTGGGACCAGAGAATTAACCAGTTTAATTAGAACAGAGCATCTGAGAAGCCAGATTAGAATTAGATTGTATAAGGCCTTGAAGGTCAAGTTACAGTAAAGTTATAGGCAGTAGGGGGTCACTAGTTTTTGAAGAGAGACATGAAAAGAAGGCAACATGTGCAAAACAAGGAGTTTGTTTTGTTTTATTTTGTTTTTTACATTAATTTATTAGTAATGTGTATGATAGATTGTATGGAAGATAGACTAAAGAGAGGAAGATCAATTAGGAGACTCTAATAATAGTCCAGGCATAAGACGGGATGAGTCTAGGATAAAAAGGAAAGAGAAGCAGCTAAAAATAGTATTATGAAGGAAAAACTAACAAATCCTGACAAATGAAACCTAATCACAGATTCAGACTGAAATTGTGTGCCTATTGGTTTAAAGTGCTTTATGTTAGCCTACTTATCTCCCATTAATCAAAGTAAAGGCAATCAATCACTTAACAAATGGTTAAATTGTTGGTTAACAGAAATATGTGGAACATTATACTGTACATAAAATATACTAATATGCTATAGGGAAATAAACTTCAAATTGCATTCATAGAATTTTAAAGATGAGTAAACTATCTAATCCATTTTCTCATTTTTCAGATCTGGAAAATAAAGGTCAGAGATTGAAAGTGATTTAAGGTCATACAGATGATAAATAGGCAGAGACAGGATTTGAATGCATATCCTATACCCTAAAATCCATTTTACTATTAACTATTCAATTTCATAAAAATGTGTGAGGTGACTATTATTTACAAGGCATTCTACATCAGCTTGCCTTGCTATAATCATACTAAAGTAAATACTTATCTGTTTCAGGGGTCTGGGAGAGATGGGATGTGTGCAGAGTGGGATGGGGAGGCAGTGGGTGGAACATCTCCAGGGTCTGTACAGTTTCCATCTCAGACAGATTTAAGAGCTAGTTTTAGACTTGGAAGTTTGGGCAAAATTGTCAAATAACAGCCGAGAAAACATCTCTTTTCAAGTAATTGCCTGTTTTCTAAAGTATCTTAACATTGGCCTGAACTAAGTGGTTTGATGTCATGAATGGAATCTTTCTATCTAGGAAACAATCAAAGCCAAGTGATCCAATGGCTGTGTATTTTGCTCAGCCTCTGCTAGGAGAGAAAAGTGCTAAAAAAGTCATTCCTGTAGGTGGTTGGACAGACTGTACTTTCTCTGAAGTATAATTGATATCTGACTTGGAGAGTTCATGGAATGGTCAGCCTAAAAAAAATCCTTGGCCACAAGACTTGGGGAAAAAAAAGATCTTAGGATCTATTTTCAGGGGATGGAGGATTTGAAATAAAGCTGCCAAAAGTTCTATGGAGTTGAAACCATTCAAAGTCACTGAAAGTTTGGGGTTTAACCTACAAAGGTCATGCAAACTTGAGAAAATGTGAGATTTGGCTGTTGATTGAGATTCAGAAACTATAGCCATAGCTTCTCACAGGACAGCTTCATGTAGTAAAGAGTCACTTTCAGGGAGGGTGGAGACCTAAGTTCAACAAAAGAGATTGGGCATCACCTGGTTGGGCTGAACCCAAGTTACATGACTATGAAATAGGAGTTGATTTATATCGGGAATTCTTAAACTTTTCTTGTATTTGGACCCTTGTAGCAATTTGGTGAAAAATGTCAGAATAACGTTTTTAAATGTACAAAATAAAATATATAGATTTATAAAGAACACTAATTATAATAAAATAAAGATGCACTTTTTCTCATTCAAATTCACAGACCTCCTGAAATCAGTTAGCAGTCAACTAGCATTTATTAAGAGCCTATCTTGTGCCAGAGCTGGTGGAGGAGGGGCATTGATTTCAAGTTAAGAACCAGGCGTCTATATGTTTCTAAGATGACTTCTAGCTCTAATGAATTAAATTGACAGTATGAATTTCTACAGTTAAATATTGACTCCCTTCATGTGGTATTCAGGATAAGATTTAAAAAACAGTATATAGAAATTACTGTTCATCTTCAATGCCTGAAGTTACACAATTATAACTTTATTCCCTTGCATGAATAATAAACATATTTCTGAGAAGGTTAACTTATTAATTTGTTGTTGGTTATTCAGCAGCCACTTCCTGAATAACTGAAATTTTGGCACTGAGAGAATGATGAAAACTTAGAATTTTGGAAAGTGTATGGAAGATGGAAAGGATTAATTCTCTGTTCTAAAGAATTGCCACAAAGGGTGAGAATGAATGATATACCACAGTGGGCAGTAAGTAGACTACATGAAGGAAGTAGATAAAATAAGAAATGGTTGCCAAGAAGTAACTTTTTGAGAAAGCTATGGTATGGTAAAATTGGAATACTTGGAAGAAAATGTTCACCTCTTTCACAGTTTTGCTCAGGGTCTGTCCCTGAGGGCACGTGCCTCACAGCTGTATCAAACCAGCCTCCATGGAGAGCCTCATCCAAACACTATTTGTTTTATTTCTTTATTTAAGCTTGAGCTTCTGCCTGGATTGTGGTCTGCGGTCAATGAAAATATGTTTGAATTTTCACAAATATTGTATTTCACAACAGGGAACCAGGCTCAGCAAACACTTTCAAGTGGTAATAGCTGTAATGGAGGCAGATTGGTCACATTTTAACAATTAGCCTGAAGAATAAAAATGCACGCCAAAAAAAACCAATTGATGAGTTTGCTAATTATTCATGCCTGTGCTCCTGGATGGGATTGGAGAATTTTTACTTTAGTCATGTTATATTGAGATAAAAGATAAAGAGAAGAAAGTGAGAGAGGGAAATCCCCATGAGGAAATTTGTCTTCTAATCAGTTGGGAAAGCTTTGCTGGGGGAAAAATATCCAGGGGATAGACATTCTCTCTTGCCTCATTTCCATAATGCCTACATCCTTCTAAGCAGGACAAACTGTATAAAACAAATGGACTGCTGATTCCTTTGCCTCCTTCTTGCCCCAGAACACTGCCATGTAGGAATGGCTAAAAAGGAAGGTGAAAACTGAGCTGGGGATCACCGAAATCAGCCCTGTTGGGGCCCATGTTTCTAATCTCTTTGCACCTGTTTCAAGGCATGAAGAGTGAGGTGCTGACAGTGTGGAAAGGAATCTACTGATCTGATCCCCAGGTTGGAAAGTTGGGGATGGGGCAAATCGACACCAGCATAGATTGGTATGACATCTGACAATGGGAATTTGGAGATTGTCACCTATTTAAAAAGGGGAAGAAATCCTGAAGGGCTCTCTGAACTATTCTTGAAATAGTCTTCTTCCAATCAGGCTTCTGAATAAATAAAAAATATTCTTTTTTTATTTATAAAGCACATGCATGGTTGTTTTTTTTAACATTCAGGTAGTCCAATATGTGTTAAACATGTTAAATCCAATATATGTGTGCATATTTATACAGTTATCTTGCTGCACAAGAAAAATTGTGCAAGAAGGAAGAAAAAAACTGAGAAAGAAAACAAAATGCAAACAAACTACAACAGAGTGAGAATGCTATGTTGTGAACCGCACTCAGTTCCCTTGGTCTTTTCTCTTGGTGTAGAGGGCTTTCTTCATCACTGAACAAGTGGCACTGGTTTAAATCATCTCATTGTTAAAGAGAGACAGAATTGATTGTCATATAGTCTTGTTGCCATGTATAATGATCTCCTGGTCCTGCTCATTTCATTTATCATGTTCATGTAAGTCTCTCTAGACCTCTCTGAAATCATTGTTTCTTACAGAACAATAATATTCCATAACATTCATATATCATAACTTATTTAGCCATTCCCTAACTGATGAGAATCCACTCAGTTTCCAGTTTCTAGCCACTACAAAAAGGGCTACCACAAACATTTTTGCACATGTGGGTCCCTTTCCCCTCCTCAGTATTTCTTTGGGATATAAGCCCAGTAGTAGCACTGCTGGATCAAAGGGTGCACTGTTTGATAACTTTTTGGGCATAATTCCAGATTGCTCTCCAGAATGATTGGATCCGTTCACAGTTCCACCAACAATGTATCAGTGTCCCAGTTTTCCCACATCCCCTCCATTTGTCATTATCTTTTCTTGTCATCTTGGCCAATTTGACAGATGTGTGAGTAGTATCTTCGAGTTGTCTTAATTGGCATTTCTCTGGTCACCAGTGATTTGGAACACCTTTTCACATGGCTAGAAATAGTTTCAATTTCTTCATTTGAAATTTGTTTGTTCATTTCTTTTGAAAAAAAATTCTTAAAAAAAGCATCCAGCCTGGTAAAGGAAGCATGGTGAAGGAACTTGAACAACATAATGAGGAACAGAGAATATGTCCTGTGAAAACTCTCTCTCAGTTATGTTCATTTTGGGTGATTTACATTGGTAAAGACAATCCAAAATTTTTTTTAGTACTTTTGTTATTAGATTAATCAATAATGGGTTGCTTTTAGAGGAAGTGAAAAAAAAAGAAACTTACCATCCTGATTATATTTACCTTAGGTCACTAATAACACTTCCCTACATTAACAGATCTACCATTAGCAGATTCGGGGTAGGGAGAATGGAAGAGATTAAATTGTTCTAACTGTAAGATATGTTTGTGTGGGTGTGGTCTTGGTTTTTCCAAAGTAAGTTATGGATGGTCCCCTGGATCTGTCTAAATGTGGTTTGTAGGGAGACAAAAGTAAACATCTATAACATCTACTCCCCATCCTCTTTCTTACAAGAGAAACTGATTCTTGCCAGGAAAGGAAGAATAATGTTGGGACCAGAAGTTAGCCACTCTGCTCTTCTTGGAGAAAGGTAGGGTATATCCATCTGCTCCTTTAATATTATTAGTCTAAAGACAGTAGATTTTATTTTCAAACTAAACTCCAAAATGCTGTTCCTTAAGAAAAACAGTGCCCAAACTCTATATACCAAACTTGACTCCCTCCCCACTAGATGCCAGATCCACAATAAACACACATAACAAAATAGCAAAAAAAAAATCTATTTATTCCAGTCAAGGGTAAAATAAACCAGAGAATGTATACATTTCAGAATATATACAAAACAATACAGATTGAAGGAGCTCTCCCATTGGGAGTAAAATTACTAAACCAAGAGAAAAGACTCCAGATCTCCCCCAAGGGGAAATTCTCAAGGTCTCTAAAGTGGCAATCTGGGAATAATGACATGATTGAAGTTCTACATTCCACCTTCTTTTTCCCAAAGTCTTTCTATCTCTTGGAATTCTGCATCTTCACTCTGGAAGTCAGAAAAGCCTAGATCTCTCTTCTCTCACTTTCATCAGCTTTACAGCCCCTCTCTGATATTGAAGTGTTGAGTAATAAATCTCCACCAATGAGGAGAGAGTCCCATACAATTGAAGCTTTAATCTAAGAAAAGATGAAGAATTCAAGGTGAGTACAGAGTCAGCTAAATAAACTTTGTATTACCAGTCTCAGTATATTAGAACCAGAAGAGATCTTAGGGAAGGTCTAGTCCAGCCTTCTCATTTTACAGGTCAAAAAACTAAGGCTTAGAGAGATTAAATGACTTGCAAAGGCCACATAGCAAGTTAATGAGAAAAAAAATTCTGTTAACTCCCCCATAATCTGGTTTCTTCCAACCTTTCCAGTTTTCTTATACCTAATATTCCGTTACATATACACATATTCTACATGATCCAGAAGGCACTGACCTTTCTGTTTCTCAAACAAGATACTCTCAAACAAGAAACATTTTCACTGTCTGACCCCCTTTCTTGGAATTCTCTCCAACTTCATTTCTGCCTCCTGGTCTCCTGACTTCCTTCAAGTCCTACCTTCTTTAAGAAGTCTTTCCCAATCCTCCTTAATTCCAGTGCCTTCTTTCCTTAAATTGATTACCGACAATTTATCCTTAAATAGATTATTTATACATAGTTGTTTACATTTGTTTGACCTATTAGACTGAGTTCCTTGAGAGCAGAAACTGTATTTTGCCTTTCTTTCTATCCCCAGAACTCATTACAGTGCCATGCTTAATAAATGTTTATTGACTAACTTTCTATTGACAGAATTTGAACCATAGTCTCTTGACTCTTAATCCAGAGCTATTCCTAATAGAGCACACTGCAAATAGTTTTGTTGTCTACTTATTTATATGGGGAGAAATGTGCATGTTATTTGAACAGAGAAGGAGGTCTGAGTGGTTGACTTGTTTTTCCTTCCATCTGTCTTTCTTCAGAAATAGAACCATATGAAAAATGTAATAACCATTCTCATTTTATGACCTTACTAAGTATAAGATTTCCTGCTTTACAAGGTAGATACTATTTCTAGTTTATTAATAAAAATAATAAAGTACAAACATGTTTAAAATTTACATAAAACCGCATAGCTAGTGACAGAAGCAAGACTAAAACCAAGCTCATTTAAAGCGTATCCATTAAGTTGCCTAAAATCAGCAAAAACAATAAACCTCAGTGCAAAGAAGATTGTGAATAAACAATAAATGCATAATTAGTAAAATTGCAAACATAATTTTTTAAAATTGAAAATCACATCCTTTAATATATAGTATTTCAAAGATTCTGTTGTTGAGAACAAATGTTATTTTTTCATAATTTATTTTTCAAAGATTTTCATAGAATCATCATTTATACTTACGTTAGAATTAGCCTAACTGCTGAACAATAGAGGACTTATTGAATAAATTGTGGTTTCCTATGAACGTGGCAAAATTATACAAAATTGAAAGATAAAACAAGTAACCTTGTTCTGGAATTAAGTGATATCACCTGAAATACAGAAGATAGAGAAGTAAGCTCACCGAAGTTTTCTGCCACTGACATGAAGATGCAACACAAAATCCAAATTTAAGAGGGCTCCTCTGTAAAGGATATGGCTCATCAGATGATCTTGTTTGTAGATGTCATTCATTACACAGATGATATCAATCCACAAAATATCAAAAAGCCTCTGAAATAAGATCCATAGACACTCAAAAGCATTGAGTCCATCTACACAGGAAACTATAAATGGATAAATGCTTGTTCTCCAAACTAAGACATGAAGTTAGATAGAAAATGAATTGACTTTATCATTAGCACATATACTTTGATAGACACAACAAATATATGGATTTTTTCAGTTGTGCAAATGGGATTTTCTTAATAAAAAATACTTCTGTTGTATTCCAATAAGGATTCACATTAAATTGGAGGTATATGTGATTTTAATAGATTTATCTCCTGCTTTATTGAAATTTTGTCCATGCTAATATGTATTAAGTAGTGTAGCTAAACTTTCTTTGGATCACATCTTGGAATTACCAAAACTCTGTCACTTTTTTCCTTTCATTCATATTGATTCATGTGCCAGCAGCTGATAGCTCAATTGTATGTTTTTTTTAATCTAGATTTTTTAAAATCTGTCAGAATGACAAGTATACTACATTTTAAATTTAAATTTAAAAAGCTAGTTTTCACAAAAACTAAGCTTGTCAATAACTATTTTAATTTTCACATATAAAGGGTGGGAGCAGTGGTATGTAGGAAGAAATAAAGACCTGAAAGTCAGGAAACCTGGATTCTAAATCCTGCTCTTGACTACCCAACAGTATCACATTGGAAAAGTTATTTTACATCTAGACTGTTATTTTCCCATCTGTAGAAATAGATTAGAACGTGGGACTAGAACAGTTACCTGTCACTTCTCTTCCAGCTGTAGCAGTCTACGATATAGTGTTTGTGGTACATATTATAAAAAGCATTTATAGAATAATCACAGAATCAGAGAATCTACATGATGGAAAAGACCCTAGCAGTTCTCTGGCCCAACCTACACATAAAAGAAAATCCTCAATTACATATATGGTTGTCTAATTCCTATTTAAAGATCTCCATGGAAGAAGAACCCACTCTTTCCATTTTAGAACAACTCTAATTGTTTTCTTGACATAAAATCTAACTTTATCTCTTTACAACTTTGACACATTGCTCATGGTTCAGTCTAGAATTTTAATAGCAATATGGTTCCACTGGTATAATAAGGATGCAAGTCACCAAGAATTCACATTCAGGATCACCCAAAGGGACAATGAAGAAAAATGTGATGGGTTTGAGCAACAGATAAATCGGGATTTATGGGGAGGAAATAATTCAAAAGATGTCATTAAAGAAGTATGTGATGGAAAAAATGAGCTGATCACATGTTAAGATCAAGGAATAACTGATGGACAGTCCTTGTATTCTATTGGTATGATGAGAGATAAAAGTAACAAAGACCTTCAGCACAATGAACAGGCATATTTCTCTCTCTCCCCACAATTTAATAGGAAGACCTGAGGAATCTGCATCATAAAAGATAAGATTGCTTACCAATTATAATATTTTAACACATTACTGTATAGAATGGAATATTATGATGACAACTATGAGAAATATAAAAACTTTTGGAAATTCATTTATTAAATAACGTGGAAAAAGAGGAACTAATGGAACAGAGCCCACGCTATTAAAGGAAAAGTGAATGGAAATGAATGAATAAACAAAGGGAATATAGATAAGTGACCAAAAAAGTGACTGTAATATTTTATGCATTAAAATGACTCAAATTAAATAAAATAGTTACTAAACAGGATTAATCAGTTGTACTGATATATTATTTTGGTCATTTAATTTTCAAATGTTATAGATTATTTTACATATATATTTATATATTATTTAAATTATATCTAAAATATTTATATATGGATATGTGGTTGTGTATATCAATTAGAGACATTCCAAAGTGGTTATAAATGCTACAGGAAATCATAAATATACAGAAATGGAGAAGAAATAATTTAAGGGAGAGAGAGAAAAAATTCACAGGAGCTTGTTTTTCAGGGGGAAAAATGTGATTAAGAAGGACAGGGAATACCATTATTAAAGAATGAAAATATTTTCATTACTAAGGCATTTTGTATGTCAACAACAGATAGGGGGCAATGAAAGCAGCCACTACAAGAGTTCTCAGCTACTCAGTGTGTATTACATATCAGTCAAGAAAAGAAAAGGGCATTGAACAATATAGATACAATCACCCCAGAGAATAACTATGGAGATTTTAATGAGTCTCAGATTCTACACCTATTAAATGGAATCATGTTGGCTTTTCAAACTTAACATACCCAAAATTGAACTATTAATCTTTCTATAAAGCCTACTCCTATTCCCAAATTCCCTGCTTTTCTATGTGGCACCCCCTGATTGTCAGTCTGGTTCCAGATCTGATATCTCCCCTTTTCTCACATATCTTAAATGTAATCATTCAAAGGACAGCTATTCTTCCTTCCCAGTATCCTTTACTCTATCCTGTCTTTGAGTTCCTACTCCTACAACTCAAATCCAAGCTCTCATTACTTTGCTACCTGAATTATTGCAATTGTCCTTATCTTTTATTTCTGCTTTTGGTTGCTCCTTCCACCTATTACCTCCTATCTGTTGCTACCAGTTAATCTTTCTAAAATACTAGTTTGCATATGTCATCCTTTCCATGGTTACCCATTCGTCACTGATTAAAAATCAAAGACTGAGTTAGACTCCATAATCTATAGTTGGGTTTGGCTGGGGGGGGGTGCAGCCCCTCCAACATTTTTCATTTTCTTTCTTTATAATCTTTGCCAAGTTAAAAGTGAAATGGAACTTCTCAATTGCTTTGATTTCTACCAAAATGAAGTTCTGAAGATATTTAAAAGTGATGTTGCTTAGAATCAAGAATATTAGATTTAAAATTAGTCCTCAGCAACAGATCTAATTTTGAATCCCAGGTATACTCCTTATTAGTTGAGTGACTATACTATACTAATCCATTGTTAGTGGTGGTATAAATGGTCCAGCCACTGTAGAAAGTAATTTGAAACTAGATCCCAAAAGTCACTAAATTGTACATGCTCTTTATCCCAAAGAAGAAAAGGTCTCATTTGTACAGAAGTATTTATAGTAGATCTGTTTGTCGTGACAAAGAATTAGAAACTAAGGAGGTGCTCATCAACTAGGTAATGGCTGAACAAATTACAGTATAGGAATGTAACAGAATATTACAGAACAATAAGAAAAATTGAAATTAATGGTTTCAGAGAAAATAAAGAAGACATTACCAACTGGTACAGAGTGACATTATAAAGATAAACAACTTTGAAAGATTTGAGAACTCTGATTAATTCAATGATCAACCACAATTCCATAAAGATAAAAGCATGCTATCCAACTCCTGACAGAAAAACAATAGTGTAGAGATACAAAATAAGACATGGTCAAATGGAAATTTGCCTTCTTTGACTATGCATGTTTGTTGCAAGAGTTTTATTTAGAAGGAGGGCAGGGAGATGGAAGAGAGAGAAAGCAAATGATTGTCATTTAGAAAAATAATAAAAATTTTAAGGCTATAATATTATACATAAAAAATGGGTTTCTATGCTTTAAAAAAATTACTGCCCAAGCTATCAAAATTTTTGAAAATCTCTGAGAATGAATGTCTCCTTTCCAAAAATATTTCTTCTATAGGTTACTGAAATTCCTTCATTAATTGTCGATTCCTTGGATTTCTATATTGCCCTCAGCAGGCCTATCTTGCTGAATGCAAATTCACAAAGAAATCCCTAAAACCTTAATTTAAGGGAATTTGTCAATTTCCTCCTCCCAGTAAGGGAATCCCAAGAAAATCTGAAGAGCCTATGTCCCCGGGGCACTGAAAAGGAATAGAAAAGATATAGAAAAGGGGGTAGGGGAAAGCTGGAGTCAAATTTTATCAATTTGACCATTTTGCGGTAGATAGGTCTTGCCAGATATCACATCACTAGAAGTCTTTTCTAAAGTAATAGTCTAGTGGCAGCTGTACTTCTGGTAATTCTCCACCAGGAAACGTCCACCATGTTGGGGGCAGGGATGTGGGAGGGATAACATAGGAAGTATCTGATGTGGGCAGCTGACCCAGTTGCACAATACTTTCTTCCACTGAAGAGGGACCTTCACCTCTCCCAACAGATTGCTGGCAGGAAGAAGAGATTATCTTTGAGCTACTCATAAAATGTAAGGTGAAGTACTAAAGAGGAATGCAGACAGTTCCTTCTATCAGCAGATTGTTATGGTTAGGCTGGACTGAAGGGGAGCAAAGCACACTGACAAGACCATTGTTTATCCTTTTTGCTCTCTCCACATGGCCACAGACAGATGGGCAGGCTACGGGAAGAAGTTAACGCTTTATAAACTAAGCAATTTTGAAGTTCTTGATCAGGAACAGTTTCCAGAGCAACAACTCATAGCTTGGATGCTTCTAAAATATGGGTTGGTCCTGCACATTTTGGATCTCAATGTACATTTAACCTGGGAGGACAAAAGCCATCTCTATACGGTATCAGAATATACCATAGTCAGGTAGCAACTTCTTAGTCCTTCCAGACAATCTCAAAGTTGGGAGATAGTGTTTATCAGTAGAAAGAATTTTCATACTAATTCTTCAATCCAATTAAATCCCATAGCCAGACAAAACAAACAACAACAAAAAGAAACAGAGCCTTTTTAATTGGTGAATTTTAATTCAGTTCTATTCAACACCCATCTATGATTCATAAATGTTACCATATTGACACTTTACTAGGCACCATGTTAACTTTTAAAAAGTATCTTATAAACTACCTGGGGAGACAATGTGAATATGCCTCAAAAAAAAAAAAGAGAGAGAGAGAGTAATATAATACATAATTTCATCAAGGACTAAAAGTTAGTATAATTATAAACTAAAATGAATGGTAGAGATATTTAGTATTCTAGGAGCTCCAGAAAAGAAAGCATCAATCTACTGTAACTAACAGAAAATCTTTAAAGTGGAAGTGAACAAAAAGTAAATGCGATAAGTAGATTGGGGGGGGGGGGTTACTAAATGCCAATCACTATACTAAGTTTTTAGGTTACAAAAACAATAAGCAAGATAGGTTAAGGAAATACTTTAAAAGATAGCTAGAGATGAAAATGGGTGGGGAAGGGGCTGAAGAATACCAGCTCAGGCATAATTTGGAGTTGGCCAGGAAATTGGTAATAAGCCAGGAATAAGACTGGATAAGGTGGAAGCTCACCAATCAAACCTCAAGGTCCTAGTAGTGGGAATTCTAATTCCTGTGGAAAGAGGGAGAAAGCCAAAGTAAAGGCTAAGAGATGGCCAGGAAGTGAAACTTGAAATGGGATCCAGAAAAGGAAATAAAATTCATCTTCAGAGCATCAGTTTTACTAAAAAAAAAAAAAAAAAAAATTATGAAGAAGCTTCAGGAAAATAGGCACATTGCCTGTTTGATATATGTATAAGTTGATACAACCATCCTGGAAAGAAATTTAAAACTATACTTCAAAAATAATTAAACTGTGCATAACCTTTGACCAAACAATGTCACTTGTAAATCTAAATCCTAAAGATATCAGAGAAAAAAGAGGGGGGGAGAGAGAGAGAGACAGAGACAGAGACACAGAGAGAGACAGAGATGGAGACGGAGAGAAAAAGAGAAGGAGAGAAGGAAAGAAAGAGAGAAGAGGAAGAGGAGAGACAAAGAGACAACGATAGAAAGAGAGAGAGAGGGAGAGAGAACGAGGGGAAAGAGAGAAGAAGAAAGAGAGAAGAAAAGGGAGAGAGATGAAGATGGAGAGACAGAAGGGGAGAGGGAGAGAGAAAAAGAAAGGGGGAGAGAAAGAAAGAGGAAAGAAAAAGAGAGCATGTATACATATCTAAGTATGTATGTATGTATATATATATATATACAATAATACATATAAAAATTATTGCAGATCTTTTTGTAGTGACTAAGGATTACAAACTAACTCAATGCTCATCAATTGGGCAATGACTGAACAAATTATGATATATGAATACACTGTAAGAAATGGTCAGAGGAACAGTTTCAGAGAAACCTAGCAAGATTTGGATGAAGTAATATAATGTGAAATGAACAGAACCAAGAGAACAATGTAAACTGTAATAATACACTGTAAAAATGAACAAATTTGAGAGACTTCAGATCTTTGATCAATCATGATTCCAAAGACTTGAAAAAGAATGTGATCCACCTCCTGAAAGAAAGATAATAAACTATGAGTCAGTCATTTTGAGGTGTGGCCAGCATGGGAATTTGTTTACTTGACAAATTTTGCATATTTGTTAGAAGGGTTAGATTTGTTTTCCTAGAAAAGGAGGGACTAGATTTAAGGGAAAGAGATGAAGTGGGAGGAAGAAAAAAATTCAAGGAAACAAAGAAAACTACAAAACATCTTTCTCATTTCTTCCAGCTCTAGAATCCTACAGAATTCTATGAACCTGTGATCTCAATCTCTAAATAATGGTTTAAATCAGACTTTGAATCAATGTCATCCTTGGTAAGACAAAAGACCCTCCGAATAAACAGCCTGGCTTCTCTTACTTTGAGTCCCCATGAACAAATGTGAAGAACAGTTTAGGTCTTGGGTGGGCCATGAAATGATGTCTAACTTTTATGCAATATCACTAGTGCAAGAATTGTAATTATCCATCAACAAATGTTTACTTAGTGCTTACTGTATCAAATCAAGTCCACAAGAATTTATTACTGTACTACTAAATACTGAGAACAACCTGCCCCCCTCCAAAAAAATATGAGCAGAAAGACAGGCCCTGGCTTCAAGAATCTTACAATTTAGTTAGAGGAAACAAGATAGGAAAAAAATGATAAAAAGGGTCTGAGGAGTTCAAAGTTCAAGTTCAGAAGAGAATCCAGACTAATTCCCAGAGTGTAATGAAGGCATGTAATCCTCCCCAGGACAGAAGTTCTCAAAAGAACCAGAAAATCAAAGAGGGCTATGTGCTCAGTTCTGTGATAGGGCACAAGAGAAGGGAAGGATACAATACCTGTCTTTAAGGAGCTTACAGTCTAGTAAGGGAGACAAGACATACATTTGAAATAATTAGCTACCATTGTAAGCTAATCACTCCAACTCAACTCAGAAATACCTAGGTTTTTTGCCATGTCTATATCATTGTCTAGTTTTTATTATGATCTTGTCCTACTCTTTTGCAGGTACATTGGGGATCTAGGTTCTAAGATCTCTTTCAGCTCAAAATCTATGGTTCTGTGATCTAACTTCTTCAACCAGTTTATGAAATTCAGAATTGGAATATAAGTATTCCTGAGATTGATATTTTTAGACTATTATGAGCCATTAACATATTATTATGAAGTCGTTTTCCATTTTACAATCATAATAATAAATATTTCTTAAATAATTAAATAAATATGAATAGCACTGTGCTAAGTGCTAGGACTATAAAAAAGAAATTAAAAATATCCCTGACCTCAAGGAGCTTAGTATCTAATACATTTAGAATTTGCAAAACATTTTTATATATTATCCTATTTGATTAGGAGAGTGCTGTCAGAAACTCCTACATCACATCAGTAAGAATTCTAGTTCCACCTAGCACATCTGTCTTTATTCTTCATATTCTGCACTATATTTCAATGCCTACAACTTGACAAAGCCAATTAATTTCCATTTGATTTTGAGTCTGAATCTTCAGTTCAGAGACCAAATCCCTATAAATTTGTGAATAGTGGAACATAGGCAAAGTAGCCACCTATGTGTTGTGATGAAATAACAGGGAAGGATTGTTTCCTGAAAAATGCCTGCCCTTCAAATTTCTAGGGACTAAAATTCCACCATTAGAAATTCATTCCTTTGGATCATTAAGAATTGGTTTCAGTTTCTCAGATTTCCTCTCTTGGAGTGCAAATGGAAGAAATATTGTTTATTCCACTCCATGATCCATCTGACCTGAGGTATTATTCATTCATTCATTTAGAGAGAGGGAAGGAAAAAAGGAAGGGAGGAGGGGAAGAAGGAAGGAAGGAAGGAAGGAAGGAAGGAAGGAAGGAAGGAAGGAAGGAAGGAAGGAAGGAAGGAAGGAAGGAAGGAAGGAAGGAAGGAAGGAAGGGAGGAAGGAAGGGAGGAAGGAAGAAAGGGAGGAAGGAAGGAAGGAAGGGAGGGAGGGAGGGAGGGAGGGAGGGAGGGAGGGAGGGAGGGAGGGAGGAAGAACCTGACCATAAAAAGATGATATGTTGAAAGGGAATCTTAAGGTACAGAGAAAAAGACAACATGAAAATATATAAACTTTTGCTTACTCCTCAATGATAAGTTGACAGCTAAAAAAGCAAAACCCTAAAATAACAAAACAGAAGCCAAGACAGTAACTGGAGCAAGGAAAAGGAGTCAGGAAAAGTGTCCAGGAAGGGAAAGACCTACAAGAATAAAATAAGCTTCAATAATTTCACAGTTTCACCAACGGTTGATCCTTCCCATCTGAAGGTTTATAAAGAGCAAGAAGAAATTTGCTATTTTCCTGAGTTGGACTTGTTAGGCTGCATGTCTCATAATTTGTTTAGTGGGCATTCTCAGGGTCCCAGAATCTCATACTCTGCTCTAGATAATGGCACATCTTTCCTAAATATTCTTGGAATAAGGTACTAATAAAGCCTAGTTTTTCTTTTCCATATTAGCTCTCCTATAGCTTCTTGGCTTCATCTATGGCTGTAGACAAACATATTTTGAGACTGGTGAATTGCTACCCTAAAGCTAAAGTGGGGGATTTGATCTAAGTCAGACACGCCCCTTCTCCACAAACACATACACATCCTCCACCCCCACATCCAACCCAATTATATTCCAGAAGGCTCCCTCCCATCCAAGCCATGAGGGATGTCACTAAGGGGAAAGAGTTGATAATCCATCCATGGGCTTTGGGCAACCCTAGGAAGCATTGCTCTCATCCCCTGGAAAAGTCTCTACAGGTTTGCCTTGGTATTATTAGATTTCAGCTTCTTCCAGTAAACAGGACGTTACAGGAAATTGTCATGCTTGTGAGGTTTGACCTCTCAGTGTTTTGTTGAAATCCTAAGGCCCTCATGTGGAGCAGGACAGAGGCTCTACTTATATGGGGTGAGTCAGAAGCCTTCCTCACAAGGGCCAAGTGCCTCAAATAAAATAGGAGCTGACTTGCTCCTTTGAGGAGCCCTCAAACCAAACCAAGCTGAGACATTAGCAGAGCCAAAAATATTTGGATAACTCCTGAGGACATTTTTTCTTCACTTCCTTGTCCTGGTAGAGACAAGGAGCAAAAGAAATGATCTTTGTTACGTTTCTCTTGGGGTCAATGGCTGAGACTTAGAGAGGCTTCAAAGAAAGACCAGGTGAGCCAGGCAATGCTAAAGGGAAGAAAAGCCTTTCATTTTAAAGGCTCAAAGGAAAGCCACATGGTTTAACTAAGGCCACCAAGAGAGGCCAGAAAGGGAGAAAGAGCCCATAAAGGAAAGCTACTAACTCAGTTGTCATCCAAACTGAGGAAACAACTGATGTCTCCAAAACTAGGACAGCCCACAAATTCACCCTCCTATTGGAGCCAGAACTGATCCCTCCAAAGAGGGATAAGGAAGAGTAGAGTAAGGGAACAATGAGGAACGTCTCCAGAGAGTTGGTTTTTCGGTCCATGGCAAGGAGGAGATCTATAGTGGTCTTGAGAGATGCTGCTCCTAGAATATCAGCAATTAATTAGTTACAGTTGTAGAGATCTCAGTGTGTAGCCAGGGGCTCCACATGTAATGAAGCCCATATGTTATGAGTGCTACTCCCCCACACATATAGTATGAGTGTGTCATTGAGTAGTTTGAAAGGAGGCAGAATAAACATCTCTAGCCTTTTCTCTTTCTACCCTTTTCCAAGAGAGACTTTCATTTCTGCCAGTATGGGAGGTAGGAAGTTGAGACTAACGACTGTTCTGCTCTCCTCAGAGGAAAGGGTACAGAGCTAGAAGTATATGCCTATATCTGCTATCTTTTTTAGTTGGTCTAGGGAATATGATAGGATTCCATCTAACTTCAGATCACTATGTCATTTTGGGGAGGAAGGAGAATCCCAAGTTTTTTTGGCCAAAATGTGGCTCCTATGCCATCTAAAAGCAGTTCCACAATAAACATAGCAAAAGCAAAGAAATCCACTTGTTCAAACCCATTTATACAAATAGCGAAATCAGAAGAAATGTATACAAGGGAATATACACTAGACAACAAAGAAAAGAGAATCTCTCACCTTAACAGTAAGATAATTCAAGTAAACAAAGAGAATTCTATAGTTCACCCAAGAGGAAATTGTTTGAAGTCTCTATTATAGCAAACTAGGAGTAGAGATATAATGAAAACAGGCAGCTCTTCTCATGTCTCCACAGAATCTTTTCTTCTCAGCAACCTGGTCTCTTTCAACTTTCCTCTCAAATCTGGAAGCCCAGAAGTGACTTGTCACATTAAGCATCCCAAAGAACATTTTAAGCTTGAAGAGTGCTGAAGAGGATTAGAAGAAGGCTGACACTCTCCCTGTGTCACCATTTCCTCCCTACCCCTTTGAAAGGGCAAGGCATTCATTTCTACCAATATTGAGGTAGTCCCTTATAAGTGGGCTTTGAAACTGGCTACACACTATAATAATGATTCTAGTATTTCTTGGATCCATCTTTATTACATATATGAAAGCCCCTCAGGAAGGAAAGAGGAAAGGAGGGAAGGAGGGAAGGAGGGATGGAAGGAGGGAAGGAAGGAGGGAAGGAAGGAGGGAAGGAGGGAAGGAAGGAGGGAAGGAAGGAGGGAAGGAAGAAAGGAAGGAGGAAAGGAAGGAAGGAAGGAAGGAAGGAAGGAAGGAAGGAAGGAAGGAAGGAAGGAAGCAAGGAAGGAAGGAAGGAAGGAAGGAAGGAAGGAAGGAAGGAAGGAAGGAAGGAGGGAAAGAGGGAAGGAGGGAAGGAAGGAAGAAAGGAAAGAAGGAGGGAAGGAAGAAGGGAAGGAGGGAAGGAAGGAAGGAAGGAAGGAAGGAAGGAAGGAAGGAAGGAAGGAAGGAAGGAAGGAAGGAAGGAAGGAGGGAAGGAAGAAGGGAAGGAAGGAAGGAAGGAAGAAGGGAAGGAGGGAAGGAAGGAAGGAAGGAAGGAAGGAGGGAAGGAAGGAAGGAAGGAGGGAAGGAAGGAAGGAGGGAAGGAAGGAAGGAGGAAAGGAAGGAAGGAAGGAAGGAAGGAAGGAAGGAAGGAAGGAAGGAAGGAGGGAAGGAAGGAGGGAAGGAAGGAGGGAAGGAGGAAAGGAAGGAGGGAAGGAAGGAAGGAAGGAGGGAAGGAAGGAAGGAAGGAGGGAAGGAAGGAAAGAAGGAAGGAAGGAAGGAAGGAAGGAAGGAAGGAAGGAAGGAAGGAGGGAAGGAAGGAAGGAAGGAAGGAGGGAAGAAAGGAAGGAAGGAAGGAAGGAAGGAAGGAAGGAGGGAAGGAAGGAGGGAAGGAGGGAAGGAAGGAAGGAGGGAAGAAAGGAAGGAAGGAAGGAAGGAAGGAAGGAGGGAAGGAAGGAGGGAAGGAGGGAAGGAAGGAGGGAAGGAGGGAAGGAAGGAGGGAAGGAGGGAAGGAAGGAGGGAAGGAAGGAAGGAAGGAAGGAGGGAAGGAAGGAAGGAAGGAAGGAGGGAAGGAAGGAGGGAAGGAGGGAAGGAAGGAGGGAAGGAAGGAAGGAAGGAGGGAAGGAAGGAAGGAAGGAAGGAGGGAAGGAGGGAGGGAAGGAAGGAAGGAAGGAAGGAGGGAAGGAAGGAAGGAGGGAAGGAAGGAAGGAAGGAGGGAAGGAAGGAAGGAAGAAAGAAAGAAATATTGTGTCTGTTATGTGTCAAGCACTGTACTCTAGGAATGAAAATTTTAAAAAGGATAGTCCCTGGCCTCAGGGAGTTTACATTTAAGTAAAGCAGTGGTAGTGAAACGAGAGTATTTTGATTTAGGAAGTTATAGTGAAACCATAAGGCAATCAATTGATATCTCCTTTCCAAAGGCAATGTAGTATTGATTTGATTATTCTTCCCATACGGAGAAGCAGAGGGGGATGAGGAGGTGGTTTACAATGACCTGGAAGGATTGGGGCAACCTATATAAGGTGAAATGCAAAAGACCAAGTATAAAACAGACAAAGGCAAGGTACTCTTCAGGCAATTCTGATTGGTTTTCCTACCTCTGATATCACAATGAAAAGACTATAACATAGCTAGAAACTTAGTTTCTAACTTGGAAAGTTTCAGGCATAGAAGATTCTAGGTATGGTGAGTAGAAATTGGAGGATGGAAAGGAGAGGAGTTCAGAAAGGGCTGGACAGAGTGCAAGGTATATCATGTAAGAGGAGAAGTCCTATGGCAAAGCCATAAACAGCCTGAGAATGGAGAAAAGCTAGACCCCTTTTTCTGTAGCATAATAGACTTTAATCATCCTCAAATCACAGAGAATATGAAATCTTAGAAAGAGAAAAATTCCAAGGGACCTTTGGCTCCACACAATATTCCACAACTTCATGAAAAATGCTGAAAGGAAAGAAGGAGGAGAAGCAGGAGTTTTATAGTCTCTACACATTTATCTGTATCAGCCATAAAAGAACTACCCCATATAGTCCTCAAACCAGCTATTTCAATCTGTCTACATGTACCAAGTCTCAGAATCTCAGAATGTGAAAGGACCTCAGAAGTTATCTAGTCTATCTATTCCCTCCCCACTAAGACAGAACACACACTTCTGACTACTTCACTTATTAGAAAATTTGTCCTTATATCAAACTGAAATCTGCCACACTGTGTTTTCAACCCAGTACAATTAGTTACAATGACTAACTAAATACAATGGGTAGAGAGTATAATGGTACTATTTGTAATGGGTAACTACTAAAATGGGTAGAGAGAGACAGAGTCCTAGAGGTTTGGGGTCAAGAATAGTCATAATCACTTGGAAAATTCTTGAAAGCAAGACTACATTTCAATCTCAGGTAGTTGTCTGTACTGTAAGAATCTGTGTGTATGATTACTGAGGTGATGAAAGACTAAAGGTGAACAAATGCTATACTGATTTTAAAAAAAAGGAGAATAGAGAATTCAAAATGCAGATGTCAGTGCGCTTCCTTTCATAGTAACTGAGGTATATCATGAAAAGTATTATTTGTGAGTAAAAAAAATTATTAAATTACTTTAGTTTACCTTAATTTAAAATTTTAATCTTATTTTTAAACTGAGTTATGCCAGACTAGCCTCATTTTTCCCATAGGTCAATAAGTCTATGTACTAGTTACCATTCTAACTAGTTGTGTAGGTTGACAGGCAGGATAGTAGATTTCGCATGATATAAAGACAAAATTTTTAACAATTAGAGTTAATCAAAAGACTGGTAGATCAAGGCATGTCATGCGTATGGTATGCCCAGATCCAGCATCAAAGCATTTGAAAAAAAATCTCATTCTGTCCTTATGGACAAGATGAAGAGAGATCAGCTAAATAAGCTGTTGTTGGGTAGATTTAAAAGTAGTTGAATGTCTGAACCCAAAGGATTGCCATTAATGGAATGATATCACATTGGAGAAATATCTGCATTTTGCAGTAATATGTCTTTGGATTGTGCCATTTGACATTTATCAGTGACTTGGATGCAGGCCCACTTTGGATGATCATACAATATTCAGATGACACAGAACTGTATGATTTATAACATAGAATGTCAGATCCCAAAAATATTTTAATAGACAAGGATGAGCCAAAACTAAAAAGACAGAGTTCATAGGAGATAAATGTATAATATTATCCTTTGGTTCAAAAAGTCAACTACATAAATAAAGGTTAGAAAGGTATGGCTAGACAACAATCCAAATGAAAAAGATCTGAGAGTTTTAGTAGAGTTAAAGCTCAATATGAATCAACAATGGGATTTGGTAGCCAAGAGAGCCAACTCAGTTTAACTGTCTTAGTATAAGTACAGTATCCAAAATGAGGGAGGTGATAGTCTTGGTGAACAACTTCTGAATAGATCAAAATTCATTTAGGATATTGTTTTATCACAGATCTAGCATTATAAGGGACTTGTAAATTCCAATCTCTTCATTTTCCAAGTTAAAGGGCTACAATGAGAAATAGAAGAGTTAATCAATTTACCAAGATTCATATGTAATAAGAAAGAAAATAAATAAGCATTTATTAACCATTTACTATGTTCCTGGAACTATGCTAAGTGCTTTATAAATCTTATCTCATTTTATCTTCACAGCAACCATGAGAGATGGAGGTTATTATCCTCACCATTTTATAATTAAGGCAAAATAGGCAGATAAAGGTAAAGTAACTTACCAGAGTTACACAATAAGTATATAAATATATATACCAGAGTCACACATCAGGTATGAATTAAGGCCTTCCTAACTCCAGGCCTAGCTCTCTATCGATAGTGCCATCTTGTTTCCTATAATCATGAAAACAATTAGAGGAAAAAAGGAACTACTTTTCACAATCATACAAAATTGATAAGTTTTTTCATGAGAAAACAAATACACTTAGAATTAGAAAAAAATCAATTAATTGGGAAAACATCTTCAGCTACTTTTCAAGGATTCTTACCTTATTATTCTTCTTTATACTCTCTAAATTACAGCCAGATTGGCCTTGGTGCTCCATGAACATTTCGCCCACCATTTATTTCCTTTATATTTGCCCATGATCTGCCCATGTATGTCCTCCTCTTCTATGACTCATAGAATTTTTAGCCTCTTTCAACACTCAGATCAAGGGCCACCTCCTACCTACAATGTCTCCCAATTTCTCCTAATTTCTAGTGTTCCTGGTAATTACTTCACATATTTTTTCTATCTACTATTTGTATATAGTTCCTATTTACTTTTCTATATTCATGGTAATTTTCCCAATAGACTATAAAATCCCTGAAGACAGGAACCCCTTAGCGTAGTGTCTGGCACAAAATAGGCACTTAAAATGATGAATAAATAAAGAATTGTCAGATGTAGAAATTCCAGAATTATGATGAATACATTCCTTTTTACAGCCCAATGTATTATCAAAACAAGTTTGTTCAGGAGTGTTTGTGAAAAATCCCAGGATCACACTGATTCCTTATTATAATTCAAAAATTTGGATCTGGTAACTCCACTTGATTTCCCTGGCACAGACCAGACTCTAGGAAAAACAGAGAGAAGTCTAATTTCAATTCTAAGGAGAGAAATTAAACAAACAGAACACTTATTCTGTGTAAAGTATTATGCTAAGCACTAGAAGGGCTGTCCAAAAAAAATATCACAATTCCTGTCCTCATGGTTTTACAAATTAGCACAGGCTATATGCATGTACCTAAATAACTATAATGAAGATCCATCCAATATGGTAATAGCATAAGACCACCAAAAACACCAAAAAAACCACTACAGAAGCCAAAGAATAGTCTAATAGTGGTTTTCTATAAATTCAGTGCAACTTTGAACAGTTCCATGCATAAGACAAGTGCTCAATTGAAGTTTGTTAAATTTACTTGAATAAGTCTTTACTGAGTACCTACTGAATACCTAGTCTTATATTAGAATCCAAAATGCATATCAGAGTAAAAAATGTTAAAAGAAAAGTGAGTTTCAGACCTCAGAGAATTTATATGCTAGTTGTTGATACCAGGCTAATAAATACAAAATGCACAAAACAAATTAAGTTTCCAAAAGAACTAACAATCTGGGGTTCAGTCCTTGCAAGTTAACTGCCATAGCCAGGAATTCTCCCCACTGAATTAGCAGATTCAGATTTATTAAGGTCTTACTATATGTCCATGGAGTAGTAAGGTAACTCAATGGATAGAGTGCTGGACCTGGAGTCAGGAATACCTAAATTCTGATCTAGCTGTGGGATGTTGGACAAATCACTTCTGTTTCCCTTAATCCACTGAAGAAGGAAAGGACAAACCACTATAGTATCTTTGCTAAGAAATCCCCATGCACGGTCATGAAGAATCAGAAACAACCAAACTGAACATCAACAGCAACATATATTCAAAATTAAGAATGCTACAAAGGAAAAAGCATTGGTGGTCACATTAAAGGTCATGAATTCAAATCCTGCCTTCACTTTCTACTCTATAGGCAAGACCTTTAACTTCCCTCTGCCTCTTTCCTGCTCTATAAAGTGAAGGACAAAAACTAAGTGATATCTGTACTCCCTTCCAGCTCTACATCTAAGAACTGATGATAATAGAGGAACAATATGACCTGTCAGTGATATGCCAGAGACAGCTCATATTAGTTTGTGAGAGCTAATTTTCAGTGTGAGCACCTACATGTCAGAAATCATCAAAAGCTACAAATCAGAATTTGATTTATTGTTTTGTTGATTATCTAGACTTAAGAAAATATTGAGGAAAAATACTAACAGTGCAGATTATCAAACTCTAAAGTTTTATAGTGTGTACTTTTCTGGGTTACTAAATTATTTATTTAGTTTTATTTATCTATTTACTTAAATAAATTTCTTTATTAATTTATTAAATATTTACCGGCATATTTCAGTCTCTGATCATTAAATTGTTGCAATAATGATTTTCTCCTAAGAATATAGCATGGGCTAGAAAGAAAAGCACTGAGCAGAAAGTCAAGAGTCCAAGGTTCTAGTTCTGGTTCAGTTATAAAACTGTATCACCATAAACAAATAATTTCATTTTTTAAAATCTCCATGTTTCTCTTTATAAAAATGAGGTACAAGGAATAGATAATGGGGAAGAATAATGAAAGTCTAAGGTCCTTTTGGAAATATAAATGTTATGAGATACAATTTTACATTAGACCAGACATTGACTCTGGTATCAGATGAGTTGGGTTCAAATCCAAGTACCTTAAATTCTCTGTACCGGGGCAGGAGGACCGGAGTTCAAATCTGATGTCAGACACTTAACACTTCCTAGCTGTGTGACCCTGGGCAAGTCATTTAACCCCAGCCTCAGAAAAGAAAAAAAAATTCTCTGTACCTCGGTTTCCCCATCTATAAAAGGAGGCAGCAAAACTAAGTTGTCTCTAAGATTTTTTCCAATTCTGTTACCTTAGCTATTTGGCTTTTTCTTGACATTCATTTTGATTTTTAATAGCTTTTATTTTTCCAAATACATGCAAAGATAGTTTTCACCATTGCAAAACATTGAGTTTCAAATTTTTCTCCCTCTCCCCCCCCTTTTCCCCAAGACAGCAAGCAATTTGATATAGGTTAAATCTGTGTAATTCTTCTAAACATATTTTTATACTTGTCATGTTACACAAGAAAAAATAGATCAAAAGGGGAAAAAACACAAGAAAAAGAAAACAAGCAAACAAACAACAAAAAAGTGAAACTATAATGCTTTGATCCACTGCCAGTCTCCATAGTTCTCCCTCACTTTCTATCACAAGTGTATCGGAATTGCTTTTGTTGAGAAGGTACCCTCATTGTTGAGAAGACCTAAGTACATCACAGTTGATCATCACATAGTCTTGTTATTGTGTGCAATGTTCTCTTGGCTCTGCTCACTTCACTCAGCATCAGTTCATGTAAGTCTCTCATCAGGCTTTTCTGAGGCTATTTTAGCCTAATTGTTGAAAATATTTTTTTAAAATATAGGGTAACTTGCCTCAGTCAGTCCAATTCAGGGAAAAATAAAATCTTCCTGTACTGTCTAGAGATCTTTGAAAGGTTCAAGGTGATTGTTCTAAACATCAGTGATTACTGTTCAGATCTCTGGGTATAAATGAATAAGATGGAGAAATTGAGCTGAATGTGGTTTTACTACAAGCTATACTCTGAATATTGCTTATTTGACAATATCTGAGGTGAACTCATCTTACCCTAAAGAGGAATACAATGAAGATCCTAAGTAATTGAAAGTTTCAATGAAGCTCATGGCTTACATTTTGATAAGCCATAAATTCCTTGGGGACAGCTTTTTGTGTCCCTGGCAACTAACACAGTACTTTGCACATAGTAGGAGCTTAATAGGTTTTTGTTGAATTAAGTTGAATTATTTGACATGTAATGAATGGTACTTGCCTTTTAACCCCATTGTCCTTCCTAATCTATTCTACTCAAACTATTACAATAAAAAAAAAGTTTGATTGAACTTGCATTCCTTGAGCATATACCAGATGAAGAGTGGAGGAAGAGAGAATGATAACAAAGATGCCCTGAGATTTAAGAATGTCCGTTGATAATCCACTTTAGAAAATTAAGAGACCACTAATTCTAATTTAAAGGTGGGAGTTTAAGACAATACAATAGAGCCCAAATCAAAATCCTAACCCTGGAATCACACTACCTGTGGGAATAATGATTTCTATTCATTCGTCTTCATGCCTAGAAATGATAACTAGGTTTTTGCAAATAGCAATCACTCTATGCATTGCATGAGACAAGTGATTCAAGAATAGAGGCCAGATTTCAGGATTGAGGGAACTCAATACATGGGCAGGAACCCATTCCACTTTTAATAGTAATAGCTGACATTTTTACAGCCTTTAAAGATTTTTGAAACATTTTATATTCATTATATCATTTAATTCTTAACATACTTTTGTGAAATCGGCACCCCAAGTATCATCCTCCCCATTTCCAGATGAAGAAACAGATATGCTAGGATCTTATTTAAAAATTTTGACATGCTTTACATAAATTATCTCATTTGATCCTCACAGTAACTGTTAGGGTGTGTGTGTGTGTGTGTGTGTGTGTGTGTGTGTGTGTGTGTGTGTGTGTGTAAGAATGTGTTTATTCATTTGTATCAGTCAGAATAACAATCTCAGAATTTAAGGTAAATTAAAATTCCATCTAGTGTAACTTGTGACACAACAAGAATTTCAACATCAAATCCAGAAAGTCTTTGCTTAAAGACTTCTAGGAAGAGAGAACTTACTATCACTTTTTCCTGGACTATCCCAGTCTTCTTTTGGACAGCTCTACTTCTTAAGAATGTTTTTCTTACATCATCAAATTGAAATCTGTCTCTCTCTAAAGCTTCTATTCATTGCTCTCACTTATGCTTTCCAGAGCCAAACAGAGCAAGGTCAAATCTTTTTTTTATAATACAATCCTTCAAATAAATGATGATGGTTATATCCTGAAAATCCTCCTCAACTTATCTCTTCTCTAGGCTAAACATTCCCAGTTCCTTCAACTTATCTTCACATGACATAACCTTATGGCCTTTCACCATTATCCAATCCAATCCAATAAATATTTGTTAAATACTTATGACATGTCAGGCACTATGCTAAATCCTGGGGATACGGTTAATAAAAAAGACAGTCCCTGTCCTCAACAAGCTTAAAATCTATAAAAGAAACCATACAAAAGGAGTTAGGAAGGATGATGTTGAGAACCAAGGGATATTCAGCATGGGGAGCATCTTGTTCCATTGAGTTGAAACCAGGGAAGGCAGCAGAAACAAATGGCGTGATTTGAAAGTCCAGTTTCTGCCCTCTATAAAGGAAGATTTTGGGAGGAATTTTACACTAGCTCTCCTCTCCTCTTGGCATTCTTTCCAGCAAGCATGAATTCATCTTCAATTCCTCACTTTCCATCCTCCGACCACCATATCTAATCAATTACCGGTCTTGTTGATTCTATCTCCATATCTAAAATCATTCTCCTTTTCTCTATTTACATGTCCACTACTCTAATTCATTGTCTTAAGCATTTTTTCACCTAGACCATTCAATAACCTCCTAATTAATCTCCTTGCCTCCATTCTCTCACCTCTTCAAATCATTCTCCAATCAAGTAATATTCCTAAATCACAGGTCTGACTTATGTCTTTCTCTTGCTCACAAAACGTGTGGCTCCCTGTCACCTCTTAAATAAAAGCCCAAACTTCTTTGTCATTGATAACTATTCATAATCTTGTTCCAATTTGTCTTTGAATGTTACTCCCCCCTCACGGCATTACTGCCAAACTGACTCACTTAATGTCCCCTGCACCTTCCACTTCCATGCCCAAGATATTTCCCAGTGACTGGAATGTACTTCCCTCTTACATTACTTCCTTCAATCCCCGGATTTCCACTAAGTGCCTTCTAAAGTGTTGCTTTCTACACAAAGACTTTACTAATTGTGAGTTATTAATTCTTTTGCCCCACTTCAAATTAATTCTATATTTACCTTAGATATATTTTGTATTTATTTATTTGTTTGTATATTATAGCCTAAGGCTTTACCATCTACCCTAGTGCTGCACCTGCTGATGAACTTTCCTTCATTTATTATCTTTCAAGTAGAGTGTGAGCTCCCTCATTTTTTCTATTTATATTCCCAGTGCTGAAAACAAAGCTATACATAGAAAGCCTTTAAGAATTTTTTTTCATTAATTGATGTTTATTCATTCCCCCTAGGAGAAGATAGACTCCTGGAGTGCATATAGTAAAAGTTTCATTTTTATGTCTGGATACCCAGAACTTAAGACAGAGTTTGACACTTTTTAAATGAATGAAGGAATGTTCTATACAATGCCAAACTCAGACTTGAGTATATAATAGACCTTGACCAAGGAATGAGTGAATGTTGGAAGATTAGCAAACTGATATTATGCAAATGGAAAATGTTCCCTATGGAGTACATAAGATACCAGTATGATCCTATTCTCTTAGATTACAAGATGGGGAGAAGAAATGTGCTCATGCTCTGAATTCTAAGGTGACATTTTAGGAAAGAAAAGACTCCAATTCACCAAGAACTTGGTTTTCAGGAACACAAGAGCCATTTTTTTCTTTTTCAATATTTCCTTCATAATAAAGAACAGTTTCTAGTAGGCAAAATTGAGGTATAAAAAAGTTTAAAAATTATCATCATTGTTTGTCAATTCTAAATCCAACAAAATAGGTCTTCTATATAGCATTTTGTTAAATATGACATATTATTCTCCAATCACTTTTGTAAGCATGTATTCAATTTAACAAAGATTTTTTGTGCTCCTATGTGCAAAGCATTGTACTATACTAAAGATAGAAAAACTAAAACTAAACAGTCTGTGCCTTCAAGGATACAGATATAGATACATAGACACATGCATATATATACATACATGTACATACATATACATCTGTGCATATTTATATGTAATTGCCAGCATTTAGATAGCAACTGCACCAGGCACTATGCTGGGTTCTTTATAATTTTTTTTGTTTTATTTCCCCCCACAAATTTTTAACATTTTTATTTAAAGTTTTGAGTTCTAAATTCTATTCCTCTTTCCCTTCCCCCGAGACAGTTAGCAATCAGATATAGGTTATACATGTGCAATTATGTAAAACATTTCCATATTAGTCATTCTGTGATCCAACCATTCCAGAGAGCAATTTGGAACTTTGCCCAAAGGGCTATAAAACTGTGTGAACCCTTTGATCCAACAATACCACTGCTAGGTCTATATTGCAAAGACATCCTCCCAAAAGGGGAAAGGATCTATTTTTACAAAAATATTTATAACAGTTCTTTTTGTGGTGGGTAGGAATTAGAAAGCAAAAGGAAGTTCATCAATGGGGGAATGACTAAACATGATGCAGTATATGATTGTAATGGAATATTATTATAAGAAATGACAAGCAGGATAAGTTCAGAAAAAACTTGGAAAGGTTTAGATGAACTGATGCTCTTTGTGATTTAAACACAATAAACTTGGGAGAGAGGTGCTAAAAGTGAAGCAAACAGAATTAAATAAGTTTCACAGGATTAGAAAGCCAGTCTAATAATAATAGATTCCTAAAAGGTTACTAAAAGCATTAGATGTCCTTAAACCTAAAGATGACAAGAGGAGAAACCAAATTTTCCTTCAGTACTCCCCTCTTAGAAATGAGGTTCTAAATTATAGGCTCATAGTTTTATAGATGGAAACGGTTTTAGAGATTCTTTAGACTAGCCCTCTGATTTCACAGATGAGGCCTTCAAAGATTAAGTGACCTGCCAAAAGTCCTGGGATTTGAATCCTTATGTATTGAGTCTACATACAGCGTTCTCTCTACTAGGTTCCATCAGTTAAAGTGATTAAAGAGCTAATATCAAGATAGATTTCTGTTAAATGATTGAAATGTAATCCAAAGAAAAGTCTCAATTCTAGATTGCTGAGTTCTGATTTACTTTGCAAATTTGATGCTTTAGCATCCGACATCTTATACTAGGTTTCTTCTAGATTCTTCCCCTGAAGAATTCTTGCATTTATGCCTGGAATATTTCTGAGTTCTTATTTACATTTTATTAAAATAAAGCAATAGGTGCTGCAAGATATCCCAGGAAATTCTGAATTCTTCACTCTATCAATAATTGCATTCTTTATAGATAATGGAATTTTTTAAATTACATTTTAAAGTTGCTTAATTTTCCATTCTGTACAATACTCTGAAACTTTCTTGATGTTTGTAGCTGGAAAACAAGTCAAAGAAACAGGTGCAAAATAGCCAGACTCTAGGAGTAGCAGCTGATAGTAGACAGCAAAGCATGTTAACATGGGAGTAATGAAAATGTCGTCACTCCAGGAAATGTTGTTTTACAGTAAGGGGAACATAACTTAAAGTTACAAGTTCTGGGTTTAAGTTGCAATTTTGCTATTTGCAAGCTTGTATAATCATTAATCCCTCTGAAATCAAGTTTCATTATCTGAAAAACAAGCAAACAAACAAATGATATAGCCATATTTGCACAACCTACCCCTCCAGAACTATTGTGACCTTCAGATGAAATAATTTATGCCAAGCATTTTATGAATGATCATATTTTTATAATATTAATAAGGTTTAATGAATAGATAATGAATTCATGAAACTAGGAAACAGTGGTTTCTCATTAGCCAAATCTTGAAATAATCTCATTTATAAGCAGAAGTTCCTTGTCCATTACAATAGATTGGAAAACACCACTCACTTTCAAATGCCTGTTTATAAACATAAAAAAATTGAAAGAGGCATAAATTCAATAGACTCAGAATAAGAAGATTGAGTTTCTTTCATTAGTTAGCCCCTTAGAGTCATTATGTAACTTTACATAAGTCATGGGTCATTCTACCTTTATTTTTCTATGAGGCACAGGAGGAAAAAATGGGGGTTGTGCATATAATTTTTGTAATGAACTTGAAGGGCATGAGTGGGCAGAGAACCTGTAATGCATTACTTTTGATTATATTTGACAATCTACATAGTGCTTTCTCCTACATAATCTCTTTCAAATCCTAGAAATCACAATCTTAGGACTGGAAAGGATGAAAACAACAAACATTTATGAGTCATCTACTATATGCATAACAAATATTGTGATAGAAACTGAGAAGAACACAAAGTTTACATCCTAGAAAAGGGAGCTGGAAGGGATCTCAGAGAGTCTTCCCTTTTCTCACCAAACTTAATGATATTATTTTATTGTAATATTACTTTATTTTCCATAATTATATGTAAAAACAATTTTAATATTCATTTTTTAAATTTTGAATTCCAAATTCCTTCCCTCCCTCTCCATTCCTGATTTTTAGGACTATGAGTAATTTGATATAGGTTTTAATGTGTAATCATGCAAAACATATTTCCACATTAGCCATGTTGTGAAAAAAGTCCATATCAAAAATGAAAAAATAAAGGGAAAATAATATGCTTTGATATGTATTCAGACTCCATTAATTCTTTCTCTGAAGATAAATAACATTTTTCATCATTAAGTTAATGGTATTATTTTTATAATGATGATGATATTGATGATGATGATGATGATGATGATGATGATGATGATTTCAAGAATGATGATGGTAATTGAAATTTATGTAGCACTTTAAAGTTTGCAAATTTTTTTCATAGATTTTTTTTCATTTGGTAATGAAACTTTTAAGTTAATAATAACTTATTAACAAAAAGTTAATAATAACTTATTAACTTTTAAGATAATAAACTTTTAAGATAAATGCTATTAGATTAGAAAAATGAGACCAAGAGAAAGTGACTTGGACAATCACACAGCTAGTAAGGCAGACCTCAAACTCAGATCTTCCTTATTTCCAAGTCTACTTCTTTCTCCAGTCTAGTAGGGAGATAAAGGAAATTAAATCATATAGTCTAACCCTTAAATTTTACAGAGAATTCAAGTTGCTTTCCTAGTCACATAGGTAACAGGAGAGCCTGTAGCAAAATGCAGGCCATTTGCTTCCAAATCAAGGGTTCTTTCCACTACATTTTAGGAGGATAGGTTTATGGAATGATGTGAAAATACATAAATCAGTTCCCTTACCCAAATATATGCCCTATTAGACACATTGATCCTGACATTCTACTGTTGGGTGATTCATTTTGGTTGATACATTACCTCCAGGACTCATCCCACCTCCCTACACCCTCATGCACATACACAGGCACACACAGACACACACACTCACAGATAATTAAATGAGACATTTTCTTAAATCCCTCTGACACATTAATATGAACTCTTTTTTATCAGATTAACCCAAGAAGAGAGCAAGACAATAAGAGGATGAGGAACATTACTAGTAAATTTTTTATGTAGACAAGAGAGAAGAGATGGTCTGATCTACAGGAGAATCATAGATCTAATGGGAGAATTAAATATGTGGGAATTTGGCAACCAGAACTAGGATGTTGAACTTCTAAAAGATCTGGAAAAGGTTGAGTAAAGGGACCCCAAAACAAACAAAACCAGTTCCTTGAGTTGGAGCTTCAGGTAGAGACCTGGAACAGATGGAGAAACAGAGATGATATGATTAGTTCAAGGATGAATCCAAAGTAGATACTTAGCTCCTTAGGGTCAGGTTGTCCTAACCCTGAGATAAGTGCCTGTCCTAAAAGGTACAGTGTGCCCATCAATCCAGAATCAAGCATCAAACTCAAATAGAAATAAACAAGGCAGGAGTCTCAGCTTCTAAAGTCAATAATTAATCACTAAATCATTATTGAGTCCCTACCGTGTTCTCTGAGTTCAGCCCTACACTCCAGTCCATAAATATTCCTGACAGCAATACTAATGGTCAAAATATGTATTTATATTCATATTGGGAGTTTTCAGAAGAACAGCCTAAAAATTATATCATTGCTATATACTGGCCTATGTAACCATGGACAAATTGCAATCCCAGTGGCATTCAGTTTCCTTATTTGTCAAATGAAGGGGTTAGGGTAGATGACTACCCTATCCAGTTTTATCCTGACAGAGAGGTGACAGATTCAGATGACACAGTAAGATATCTTTTTCAACATGACCAATGATGAAATGTGTTGTCTTGACTACATATATATTAACAAGTATTTTATCTTTCTTTCTTAGTTGGTGAAGGGAAAGAAGAGATGGAAGGGAGAAAAATGGATTTTCATTGATTGAAAAAAATTAATTAAAAAATCATATTTCTTGAATAAAGTGTTTTTACATAAAAAGGGGAAAATAATCAATCTTTGATCCTATATAACAATTAACTATCATGGGGCTTTATTCCAACAACAGCTCTCACAAAATTGGGAACTTCAAGTTTGGAGGCAGGAAAAGAGGAGAGCAGTTCAAGCACTTTTATAAACTAGACCTGAGATTCATTGGTATTGGGAACTCTCAGGGAGGACACTCCCTCTATGAATGTTTAATGGTACTTCTTTTGTGATGGTCTCAAGGCCCCCACTAAGACATTTAAATATTAAGAGACTTTTCCAGGATTATTCAGTCAGAATGTATCAAAGATCACACGTAGGTGACTTCAAGACCAGCACTCTGTCCATTACTCCCATGTTGCTAATGAATAAACACTACTATCCTCATTTTATAAATGAGAAAACTGAGGATCTGACCAATAAAGTGACTTACCTCAGACTTTAAATCAAATCTAGGTCTTTGGACCCCAAGCAGAGCTTTTTCCATTAAGATATTATTCCTTATTTATTTCATATATTTTGATACCTCATAACTTTTGTTGTTCAGTCATTTCAGTCATATTCAACTCTTCATGATCCCATTTAGGGGTTTCTTGGCAAAGTACTAAAGTGGCTTGCTATTTTCTTCTTGAATGCACTTTACAGATGGGGAAAGTGAGGCAAACTGAATTAAATGACTTACCCAGGGTCACACAACTAGTAAATGTCTGAAACCAGACTTGAACTCAGGAAGATCTTCCTGACTCCAGGCCTGGTGCTCTATCCTCTGCGCCACCTAGCTGCCCCCTGGATTCATTATTTAGACATAAAAGATGATACTATAAGCAAATTGGGAGAATGGGGTAGTCTACCTCTCAGATCTGTGAAGAAGGAAGGAATTTATGACCAAAGAAGAACTAGAGAGCATTAAGAAGTACCAAATGGATCATTTTTGATTATATTAAATTTATCAAGTTTTTGGACAAACAAAACCAATGCAGCCAAGTTTAGAAGGGAAGCAAAAAACTGGGGAGGGGATGTGTGGAATTTTACATCCAAGAATTCTGATAAAGGCCTCATTTTCTAAAATGTATAATTGACTCAAATTTGTAAAGAATACAAGTAATTCTCCAATTGATAAATGGTCAAAGATATGAACAATTTCAGAGAAAGAAATTAAAGTCAATTCTAGTCATAAGAAAAAATGCTTTATCACTATTGATTAGAGAAATGCAAATTAAAACAACTAAAAACTTTTCAGCTTTCAAATTGGCTTAGATGACAGAAAAAGATAATGATAAATGTTGGAAGGGATGTGAGAAAATTGAGACACTGATGCATTGTTGATGGAATTGTGAACCAATCCAACCATTCTGGGGAGCAATTTGGAACTATGCCCAAAGGGCTATCAAACTGTGCATACCTTTTGATCTAGCAGTCTCACTATTGAGTCTTATCCCAAAGAGATCATAAAAAAGAGGAAAGGACTCACATATGAAAACATGTTTGAAACAGCCCTTTTTTAATAGAGACAAGGAACTGGAAACTGAGTGGATGTCCATCAGTTAAGGAATAGCTGAAAATGTTATGGTATTTGAATGTAATGGAATATTATTATTCTATAAGAAGTGATCAGCAAGATGATTTCAGAAAGGCCTGAAGAGATTTTCAAGAACTGATACTAAGTGAAGTGGTAGAATCAAGAAAACAAACAACAACAAGATTATGTGATAATCAATTGTGATGGACTTGATTTTTCTATTCCAATAGACTTGTGATAGAGGCAACTACATCCAGAGAGAAGATTGTGAGGATTGAATGTGGATCACAATTTATAATTTTCTCTTTTTATTGTTTGTTTTTTCTTTCTCCTTTTTGATCTATTTTTTTTGTACAGCATGATAAATGTGGAAATATGTTTTTTTGTTTTGTTTTGTTTTTATTTTTTTTGGAAATATGTTTTAAAGAATTGCATATATTTAACATATATTGGATTACTTGCTGTCTAGGAGAAGGGAAGGGAAGGAAAGAGAAAGGAGGAAAGGAGAAAAATTTGGACCACAAGATTTTGCAAAAGTGAACATCTATCTTTGCATGCATTTTGTAAAATAAAAAGTTAATTTTTCAAAAGTCTATTGGGGGTTTTGAGCATTCATATGTTGTATTGGCATCACTTGTATAGTTCAAGTGATATTTATTTAGAACTTGCCAGTTAAACCAGTATATTCCATCCACAACTCCATTCTTTTGCTTAGGTGGTCCAGTTTGGAATGGATTCCCATTCTTTTCCTTCCTAGAATCTACAGTTTCCATCAGTTGCCACTTGGTGAAGTAGACCTCTGATCATCCTTCCAAACTCCATCTACTCCTACTCCCTCTTGAAATAATTTCATAGAACATTGTATTTACTTATCTTTATGCTTATTTATATTCCTATAGAAGAATATAAGCTCCTTGAGGAACAGAACGTTTTTTAAAATATTGCCTTTGTATTCCTAGGGCCAACAACACCACCACTATTTCTAGGACCTAGCACAGACCAATAAATATTTTTAATTGAATTGGGGATTGAAAATTTTGGGGCTGAAGTTTCTGTTCCTTCGACATTTATCATTTCACATTGACTTTGTAAAGTTTTTTGGGGGAAAAAAGTTGCATTTTGTTCCCCATCCCAAGTCTTCAGACTCATTTTGGGGAGGAATTTGATTGGGAGACTTGCTTCTCCAAGCAGCTCTGCTTCGTCTTTCATCACCCTCAGTGAATTTGAGAAGGGGGTGGGGCTCCTTGAGCTCTCTGAAGCCCCTAGGCTGGAAGTTTAGGGTGTCATGTTTATATTTCACCTTCGTTAAGGACTGAGGCCAGACTGAGTGGATTTTGTGTTTGGCTTGTGGGTTTCAGATTCCAAGACAGAACTCTTTAATTGAGCTTTCATCTCTAAGCTGGTTGAGAAATCTGCTGGGATCCCAAAGAGCTGGGGCTGTTTTCCTGGGTCAGATTCAGATACTGGGGGTCATTTAGGGAGTTGGAGATCTCAGACCAAAGCCTAATGGTAAGCTCTGCATGACCAGGGAAGATTTCACTAAAATGCATTTCCCCTTATAGGTGTAGTTGTGGGGCTATATTCTTTAGTGTGACCTAAAATGAGACCATGACCTTTTTCTTTGGGAAGATGAAAACTGAATAAAGAGTTGAAGGAGGGGAGTAGAGCAGACAGACTTGATTAGATCAGAAAGTAGAAACTTATTTTCTTCAGACTTGACTTATCTAAAGTGATTTGACAGAATATTTAAAGCAGCTATTTTATAGTAGCTAAGACCTGGAAATTAAGGGGTACCCATCAATAGGGAGTGGCTAAATAAATTGTGTCAAATATTAAGTGGAACTGCATTGTGCCATGAGAAATTATTAATAGGATGATTGATTCAGTGAAACCTGGAAAGATTTGTATGAGCTTACACAAAGTGAAGTGAGCAGAACAAGAAAAACAATATCTACAATGTAACACTGTATAAGAGTAACAATACAGAATTGCAATATTATCTAAATAACAACTTTGAAAACCTTAAGAATTTTGATCAATATGATGATAAACCATAATTCCAGAGGACGGATGAAATATGTTATTCTCTTGACAAAGAGTAATGGACTCTGGATGCAGAATGAGATATACATTTTTGGATACAGACCATGCAGAGAGCTGTTTTGCCTGACTAAGCATTTGTTATAGAGGTTATGTTTTTTCTTTTTTCTTCAACAAGAGAGGAGTCGGAGAAAAAAGCTAATATTATTAATTAAAATAAAATTCATTAAATAAAATTTAATAAAATTAAAAATCAAATTTAATATTTAAAAACAATAAAATTATTTATCAATAGATGAACTCTACCACTTTTCGAAGATATTAAGCAATCACTTAACCTCTCTACTTCACAATTTTCTCATCTGTAAATCAAAGTTCATTTCTTGTACTAAATATTATGATACCATGGTGCAATTGAGGGACAGTGAGAAGGGAATAAGCATTTATATAGCACCTACTATGTGCCAGGAACTTACAAATATCTCATTTGATCCTCATAACAACCTTATGAGATAGTTGATGTTATCTCCATTTTACAATTGAGAAAACTGAGGCAAACAGAAATTAAATGATTTGCTCAGGATAACAAAGATAGTAAATATTTGAGGCCATATTTGAAATTAGATCTTCTTGACTCCAGGACCTGCGATTCATTCTTTCTATCACTTTTTGACTACTCCTAAGGAAATAATAATTACAATAGACATCTCTATTAGAATGATGATCTCACTTGAGTAAGACTGTATTATAGTCTTACATATTATAATACCCATCTTATAGATAAGAAAATTGAGTTTCCTGACTATGATACAAAAGTATCAAAAGCAAGATATGAACCCAGTTCTTCTAGACTATTAATGCACCCTTTTTCCCATGATGCAAAAAACAAAACAAAACAAAACAAAACAAAACAAACAAAAAAAGCCTCAAATACTAGCCAGGAGATATAAGTTCTAACCTCAGTTCTGCCACTCACTGTATTAGTTCAAGCAGTTTCTTCATCTTTAAAAAGGAGTTGTGTCCATCAGAATCATGTTAGACATAAATGCATGAAGTAAGAATACAAATGATTACAAAAAAACCAATTGTATGGCTAACAAAAAAAAAATTAAAGAAACTTCAGAAACCTAGGTTAAGAACATCTAAATTAGAAGATCTATCTCTAAGACTCCTTTTATTTCTGACTTTCTGTTAACTGTAAGTGAGTCTCTGAGGTTATGTCTGTACATTCCAACCAATTTTGTTAAACTCCACTTAGAAACAATAAAAATAATTATAATTTAGAATCGTTTAAGTCTTGCATTTTTGTAGTCTATCCTGACTGCAAATAACTCGTTCAACTACATTTCTCCCTTTCTTACCATTTGTTTTAGCATTTTTATACATAGTCTGGGTCTTTAAATTGACTATTCAGAGTTAACCCATTGAAACTAAAGAATCTTAAGTGGTGCTTTAAGATATCAAATGGCCAAAGAGGTCACCAGGGGCTGTATTTGCCCAGGGAGTTTAAGTGACTAACCCCTACAGGATGCAAGCTAACTTCCAGCTCTGCTGGCCCTTGGGTCAAATCTTCCCAATTGGGCTTTACTAAGTTTGCCATTTGAAGGAGATGGATCAGAAGACAGAAGGAGAATTTTCTTGGGCAAATGCTAATGTTATGTGAAATCAGTGAAAATAAACCAATCAATTAACTTTCCACTAAGTTTTTCATCTTTATTCAAACAGTAGTATTATGAAGTGAAGCAATATAGTAAAGTGAATGTAAAGATGGCAGCCAAACTGAAAGATCTGGGTTCAAATTCCATCTCTGACACATACTGACTGTGTAAACCTTGGACAGGTAACTTAAACCTGTCAAAAATCCTGGCAACTGTCAAGAACCGTAAGTTAAAGAAAAGGTCAATCTGAATGAGAAGAGGGAAAGAGTTTCCACCTCCAGAAAATCCCTTTACCAATGCAATCATGCATCCCTATCTCTATGCCAAGCCTTGGGATATGTGGTATAAAATTAGATTATAGACATAAAAGCTTGTCTTCTTTGTCTTTACCAATTTCATTTCCTCTTCAACTTATTGGCTTCTTCTGATCCCTCTCTACTATGTGGGTCCCATTTCTGAGAGGTCTGCCTCTTTAAGAGGTTGAAAGGACTTGTGAGCAACACAGGTCAGCCTGACACTAATGGTTATGGGCATTTCTTTATGAAAGCAACAAACTCATTTCTGAGAGTCTTGAATTACTTGTTGTGATTTTGTGTCTCACTTTTATTTCCCAAATGTGTTTCCTCCTTAAATTTCCATGTCCTGGTTTTGTCTATGAGTTGAGAAACAAAGCTGCAGAGTAAATTTAGAATCAGACATTCTAGATTCTGGAGCTTACTATCAGACATTCTGGGTTGTAGAGCTGAGAATAAGACACTCTCTGCTCTAGATTTGGAACTGAGTGATTCTTTCTTATCTGGGGTCTTTCCTTTGAGGAAGACCTTGGGAGCTGCTAAATAGGGGATATGCAGTGGCAAATTGTATTGCCCCACCCAGACAACATATGTTCATGAACTCATGGTGCTTCTGTTTCTTTTGTATTTATTTTTTTCTGATCTTTGGTAAATTCATACTCTGAAATGCAGCTGTCCAGATTATGACCCATGAAAAGTCAGAAGAGCCATAAGAGATTACCCAGCAATAAATCACTAGCCAGAACTACTAGAAATGGTACCAACAGCAGCTGAGTCCAGTAAGGATCCAACTCAGCAGATGAGCAGCCTACTTGACTTAGCATTGGGTTGATCCATCTTTCATGATTCATCATATCCAAGAGGAAGGTGGAACAACTGAAGGAAGCTAGCACTCATCCCTTCTAACAACATCTTCAGAAGTAAACTTGGTAGGAGGTTTCCAAAAACAGAAAAGGACTCTTAGTTATAAGATACTCTTTGAGCATATGTTTCCTGTTTGTATGTCTCATCTTTTATGCACCTTACTGGTTTTGTGCTTTAACTTTGAACACATTCTCCAGAGATTGAATAGACAAAAGCTATAGATAGAAAAGCTATCTATTCTTTCTGGAGAATAAATAGATACAGATCTCAAATTGAGATATTTTTAGTAATTTCTGTCCTTGCTGAACCTCTTCAGTAAATGTTGTTGTTCAGTCATTTTCCCATCATGTTCAACTCTTTGTGACCCCACAAAGTTCTTCTTGGCAAAGATACTACAGTGGTTTCCCATTTCTTCTCCATCTCATTTTATAGATGATGAAATGAGGCAATCAGAATTAAGTGACTTGCTGAGGATCACACAACTAATAAATGTCTGAGGCCAGATTTGAACTCAGAAAAATGAATCTTCCTGACTCCAGATCTGGCAGTCTATCCACTGCTCCCCCTCAGTAATTACCATCTTGTAAAACTAAATGAAGATTTGATAGTATCCACTATGGTAGTACTAATACTAAGTTTTCATCAACCATTTAAACTTCTTCTTGTGTTAATCAATAGAGGAGAGAGGAAGAGAACACTTCTGGTGCCCTTTAGCATTCCTACATCCCCTATCACTGGAAGCTTCTGTTGTCTAATACTATCATATCCCCTTTAAGTCTATATACCACCCTGATTCTAAGCACGTGGAAAGATTGAAACATGAGAAGTTGTGAGATACCACTGCACACCTGTCAGATTGGCTAGAATAACAGAGAAAGATAATGCGCAATGTTGGAGGGGATGTGGGAAAACAGGAACACTGATACATTGTTGGTGAAATTGTGAATATATCCGGCCATTCTAGAGAGCAATTTGGAACTATGCTCAAAAAGTTATCAAATTGTGCCTACCCTTTGACCCAGCAGTGTTACTACTGGGCTAATATCCCAGAGAGATCTTAAAGAAGGGAAAGAGACCTGTATGTGCAAGAATGTTTGTGGCAGCCCTCTTTGTAGTGGCTAGAAACTGGAAATTATGTGGATGCCCATCAATTGAAGAATGGCTGAATAAATTGTGGTATATGAATATTATGGAATATTATTGTTCTATAAGAAATGGCCAGCAGGATGATTTCAGAAAGGCCTGGAGAGACTTACATGAATTGATGCTGAGTGAAGTGAGCAGGACTAAGAGATCATTATATACTTCAACAACAACACTATATGATCAATTCTGATGGATGTGGCCCTCTTCAACAATGAGATGAACCAAATCAGTTCCAATAGAGCAGTAATGAACTGAACCAGCTACACCCAGTGAAAGAACTCTGGGAGATGACTATAAACCACTACATAGAATTCACAATCCCTTTATTTTTGTCCGCCTGCATTTTTTATTTCCTTCACAGGCTAATTGCACACTATTTCAAAGTCCGATTCTTTTTGTACAGCAAAACAACTATTTGGACATGTATATGTATATATGTGTGTGTGTATGTGTGTGTGTGTGTGTATATATATATATATATATATATATAGTATTTAATTTATACTTTAAAATATTTAACATGCATTGGTCAACCTGCCATCTGCAGGGGGAGGGGGAGAGGGAGGGGGAAAGCAGGGGAAAAATTGGAACAAAAAGTTTGGCAATTGTCAATGATGTAAAATTACCCATGCATATATCGGGTAAATAAAAACTATAACTAAAAAGAAAAGAAGAAAAAAAGAAACATGAGAAATTGAGGAGGAAATATATTTGGGGAATAAAAACAGGAAGCTAAATCACATAAAAGAATTTGAGACTTTCAAAAAATAGTTTGCTATATTCATCAGCATCTACATGCATCTTTATTAGGATCATTTTGAACTGTATGGTCCACAAGTCCCTTCAACCTCTTCAAGCAGTAGAATTGGAGATCTATATATGGAAAGAGTTGGATTGGCCACAAAAAAATGAACTGTACTGGAGGGAATGGGGAGAGAGAACGATAGAAGGGGAGAGAAGGGGGAAAGTTTGTCAAGTTTATAATCTAGCCTATCATAATAGGGATAAGTTATAGCAAGTGAAACTATGGTTTTATTGGTATAAAGAATTCCTAGAGGAGACAATTCCCTCTTTCAGTACATTTCTTCTAAAATCTAAAGACCTCAAGGGTCACACAACTCAGTCACTCTTCTAGTATGTATCCAAATTAGGATTTGAACCCAGATCTTCCTGGAGCATACTAGCCTGTCTCTTAACTTAAATACAGTAAGCAACTAATAAGTATTTGCTGAATTGAACTGATTACTAATTGACAACTCAGAAAACTAATGAATTAGATGGAAGGAGAGAGTATGTTCTTTTCCCTTGCAAATATTTGAGATGGTTCTTTAACCCTGAGAGAAGTGAGAGTGTTGGTGTTAATTAGGCAGTGCCTATAACTATTGTCATGTTAATTATTACCTCTTTTTTAACACTATCTTGGTTTGGGGTTTCAGAATTTGCAGTAACTGATTGAGACTCTAGCTGCTTCGACTTTGATTTTTTTACTATTTCCATCATGATAGATGGTCTCATTCTAAGGGATTCAGCTTTGCACAAGTCATTTTATTTAATTATTTTTTAAACATCACCTTTATTTCCAAATAAAATTTCTCCCCCACTTCCAACATAGCACTCCAGATTTTTAAAAAAAAATTTTTTTTTTGGAAAGTTCGCTGTATATCAACATGTCTTTTTAGGACTGACATCCTTTTAAATTTTTCCTTTTAAAAAAGGAATCATATGTCAAAGTTCATTATTTGTTTTCTAACCAGTGAATGCTGGCAATTAAAATCACGCTTCATCTGTGTCACTATTTCTTCATATCCAAACTGAATCATGCATGAATTATTTACTTGATGAACATGTTTTCATCAAGCATAACAGTTCAGGAACTTTTATCAGCTAAGCCCTAATTTTGAAAAATCAACAATCAACAAATTAAGAAAAAAGTATACCCAACAATTCAATCCTACATGACGTATGGAAAAGCCCTGAAACAATCACTTTTTTTTTTTTTTTGGTACTATGCTACCAGGATATTTTATGCTGTAGTACAAGTACTCCAGACAAAATACTATGTAGCATACAATAGTTTCATCTGGAAAAAAAATCTTTTGCTTCAATGTAAAACCATAGGATATATGAATACTCCATTTGTAGCCTTAACCAACATGTGGCCTGCCTTTTACAATTCTTTTTCTCTGCTTCCATTTATTTTAATATTGTCTTCCTAAGCCAAAGAAGCCATGCAGATGCAAGGAGGTCACTTCTCTGCAGTCTGAACTGGTGCACGCTCTGGAGGGAGAGCTGATTCCAAACGCTGCCAGCGCTCTGGAGGCCACAGACTATGAGTGGCATGGGCATGCGGAAGTCCTTCCACTCTTGCTACACAGGCTACTTGGTCTAAGAAAGTTACTGTTACAGGCATCGCCACAAAGAAACCTTTCAAAAAGGCCTTCATATATCTTCGCCCAAAACCTTGTGCCAGCATCATTACTTCCTCCTGCTCTTTTTCTTAGGGTTCGTTTGCTCCCAGTGCTCTTCAGACCACAAGACGGGTTACAGAAACGCCGAATCCTCCTCTATTGAATTATTTTAAACTATCATTAGGTATAAAAATTCCTTACTACAAAGGCAGCATCAGAGTTAATGTTTGATCTTGTCAAATGCAAAAAAAATCTGACATGGAGCAGGGAATATAGTTGGGGTTAGGGGGAAGAAGGAGATGAATATATTCTTCAGTGCCAAGAATAGTTAACAAGGAAACACCTGGATGCATACAAGATGGCAAATATCTACTGATAAAACATCTGGCACATCACATTCAAAAAACAGCTGGTTCATGCCAAGTCCACAAATATTCAGTGAGAAAACACCTGGATCTCCTGGAATGTGCTTAGATCAGGAAGAAATTGGCTTGCCCTTCACTGGCTATTTGGAGGTTTGGCAAAGGCCAATGAGATCTGAACACTGGCACAACAAGCAGCTTCCAGATCCAAAAAAGATATTTTCTCAGCATTTTCTGGCTTGGAAAAAAACCTCAGTCCTGGCACTTAGAGGATTTTGTTTACTAGGCAACTCATTTCTGGAGTCCTTTTGTAATGTGTTCTCTCTTCATTCAGATTATTTGTATTCAATATAGCAAGCATTTACTGAGCATCTATTGTTTTCCCAATCATGTGCCTATTCTCAGCAGGTGATTTAGGAGAACATATTAACCATTTATTATACATTAAAAGAAAAACAAACTATAAATAATAAAAATTTGTCATTTTTTGTACAATCATCTTTTATGTGTGTAGAAATGTTTCATTAATTTTGTGCTTGTTATAATGGGGATATCAATATTTCTATAATTTCAGTAATATGTCACTTGTCATCTTGTTGGTTTTTTGAATAAAAATCTTGTATTTAGAACAGTAATAGCTAATGTATGTATAAATGGTTTAGAAGCTGTGATGCTTAGCATCTTCTGTTTTTTTTTTTTTAATTCATCGGATAATGCCACTGAAGAAATAAAGGGGATCAGATTAAATTGTTTAAAAAAAATTGTGCTTGTTAAGTTCAGAATGTACACAGATAAAAGTATATATATATATATATATATATATATAAGATAGGAAGAAAGATGGACACTTAGATGGTTCATAGCAGTACTTTTCCTTGATCTCAAGGAGCTCACAGTCTATTTGGAAAGACCTATTGAAAGCAATAGAGTAAAAAGCAAAATAGAGAACAACATAAAGCCACATAGAATAAGGTGTCACACACTGTTGTTGTTTTTCCTTCATTCTCAACTACATCAGGAAGGTAATGTCTTAACTTGCAAGTGAATTGAATTTAAATGAGGCAGAGCTGTGCAAAGTAATCATCTTTGTGACTCCAATGTCATACACAGTATGACATAGATGAGAATTGCTGCCAGCATTGAGAAATAGGCAATAAGACACTTAGGAAAAGTTTTGTTTTTATAGAGGAGGTGATACTTGAGCTGAGCCTTGAAAGATGACTAGAATTTGGAATGGTGAAGAGGAATGAAGAAGATAACAAATATTTATCAAGTACCCATTAGATATACAGCAATATGCTAGTTAGATATTGGGCACACCATATAAGCAAAGGTACAAAGAGCTATGTTTTTATGGTAAAGTAAGGAGATTTGCTTGAGTGGAGCACAAAATGAATATTGATTAGACAAGGTTAGGATCTGTTTCTCTATCTAATGGGTCCATAGAGACCTCCCAAAAGTATGTTAGAACTCTTTCCAGAATAGGGATTTAGAGCTGAAAGGTCATATATTGATCATATAAGTCCTATCCCCTCATTCTGGATATAAGGAAACTTAAGGCCCATAGAGAAGTCAAATGACATATGATAGAGATGGAACTTGAACCCATCTCATCTGAAAGCACTTTCCTATAATATGGGTATGGACAAGATGCAAAATATATCCCTTGGTATGAGGTATCATACTGGCTCACAGCAATATCAAGTGGCTTGAAGAAGTAGATAATCTAGTGAGGTCCCTGAATGGGACCTTTAAGATCTGTAATGCTGCACACAGCTCCTATTTATTCTATTTATTGAGCATCTGCCACATGCCCAGATCCATGGTAAACATGCTGGAATATGCAAAGATAAAGTATAGCTTCTCTTTTAGAGTTAAATTGGGGAAATAGGTCCAATATCTCTGAACCAAAGGTAAGCAGCAGTGCAAGCCAGAAGATGAAAAGGATTTTTTAAGCCTTAAAGTGCTGGAGGTGGACTTGAGAGGATTGGGTTTCATTCTTCCCACCATATATTTCAAAGCAACTAGGCAGTAACACTTTTTCAAAAGATTTCATATGAACAAGAAATCAGAATTCAAGGAAATAGTTCTCATTTTCCTTTCCTCTTGCCATCTACTCAATGACACTGAACAACTCAATTTGAGGTTAACAATGAATTTGCAAAGTAACAAATCATTTGCAAGTTGTTGCAAATATTATTGAAATTTAAACTCTTGCTATTATTATTGTCAAAATAAATTGTATGTTATATAAATATATAGCACACACATAGAGTAGATGCTGAATGAGTTCAAAGATTGGAACAATCACTATAGGGAAGCAGTATGGGAAAGTTTCATGGATGAAATGAGACCTGAAAGATAGGTAAAATTTTAATAGGTAGAGAAAATTAAGAAGAATATCCTAGGCAAGAAGCAGAAATAATTGCATGAACAAAAACATAGATTTGGAAATAGGAATAGAGTAGTCAGTGGCACATGAGGATCCCTGCACTACTAGAGTAGAAGTTATAAATTAAAGAATAATGGAAGATAAAGTTGGAAAAACAGGATGGGACCTTGATTGCTAAACTAAGGATTTGGGACTCTATTCTGTAAGTCCTTTTACTTAAACAACCAATCATATGATTTAGCTCTTGGGTCTATGCTGTCCTATGTTGTCCTTTAATTACTTACCATGTATTGGCCAAAATAATTCATAATTGGTTTGTCTGTATACCTATTTTATATGCTATAGAACACGGTGACGCTGAAGTCCATTATGAGATCAGAGAATGCAAGCAACCACCATAAAAATATAATGGGAAAACAGCCTAAATCATAACAAGAATCAGCTCCCTGGAATACCTTCTGTTTTACTTCCTGAATTCATACTCATCCCCTGGAATTTTACAGGATCATTGATTTTAAAATTGGAAGGAACCTTGAAAATCAATCAATAAACATTTATTATGTGCGTGCTTTGTGCAAACCATTGTGCTAAGTGCTAGGGATACAAAAATATCTAATGGTGGAGACAATATAAGATATATAGAAAATAACTGAGGGAAAGCACTAAAATTAAAAGTGATCAGGAAAGCTTCCAATAAGAGATGTGATTGTCGTTGGGACTTAGAGGAAGTCAGGAAAGGCAGAAGGTGGAGTTGATGAGAGAGAGCATTCCAGGCATAGAGGACAACCAGAGAAAATACCTAGAGATGAGAGATGGAGAGTCTTTTTCATGAAAAAAGCATGGAGACCAGGATCATTAGATAAAAGAACACAAGTCTTAGCAGTGCATAAATGGCAAATGATAAGGGAACTAAGGATTTACTAAAGGAAGACAGTGTTGAATTGAATTGTTTCATCAAAGGGTCAAGATAGAGGAAAAAAGAGAAAGTGTCTAGTGCTGGGGAAATAACCTGGAAGAGATGGGGGGTGGGGGGAGAAGAGAGGTCAAGTAATTAAATTATTGTATGGATGAGGAATAAAGTTTTATTAGGGAAGGCAAAGGGAGAGATGAAAATTCTTGAACATGAAGATGGTCCATTTGTGGGTAATGGTGAGATGTAGGGTTTTTTATCTTTCTATGTGGCTAAGATGGAATGGAGGAGTAGATAATGAGAAATGAATAGACTGATGGTCATGTTTTAAGAGGAGGGTTAATATGCATCTTGAAATCTCCTAGGATAAGGACAAGCATCAAGGAGGAGAAAAAAACTGGGAGTCATCTCCCTAACTCATTGAGACAGAAAGGGAGGACTATGGATAACAGCCATCAGGATTTTGATTGGTTGGTAGATATGAATAGCATGAACTTCAAAGGAAGAGAAAAAGGCAGGGGGAGAAGTATTTTTAGGATTCATCCCAGGTTTCCTTGAAACCATCACCTTCATTGTTTCTTATGGCACAACAGTATTGTCTTGTGAATATACATTCATATACTATATTTTGTTTAGTCATTCCCCAATTGATGGTCAGAATGCCAAATGTGTTATGTGACTTGTCTGAGGTTATACAAGTAGTAATTAGCAAAGTCAGGATCTGAATCCAGATCCAACATTTTCCACTGTATCCCACTACCTTCTCATTTTTCAACCAGCTTCCTGTTTGCCTCAGCTCTTTTAATTTTATTTCTCTAAGGATATATTGATAATTGCCCATTCTAGCTTTTGATTTATACTTGTTCCCTCCAGATCTAGACCTTACTCCCTCCTTAAGCATCCTCACTGTAGACTGTACCTAAGGTAAGATACCACCAGGGACAGGTTGCTAGAGCCAAGTTTCAATAACTTGGAGAGAGAGCCTATTGTTACATTTTCTGTGTGAGCATTTATACCTCAAATATGGTGATTACTATAAATCAGAACTTGATTTAGCATTTTATTGATTGTCTAGACCATGATTTCTTAAAAATTTTACACTCCTTTTCATCCAAGAAATTTTTACATGACCCTGGGTATATAAGTATATAAAATAGTTATACAAATCAAACATTTACTGATAATAAATCATAATTTTGCAATGCCCACATTCAGTTTTAAGACCCCAAATGGTATCATAAACCACAGTTTAAGAAGCAGGAAGTTATATTTAAGAATTCTCCATATTCTATCTGCAGCCAAGCATCTGCTTGAACATCATGTCTCCCCCAAAAGAATTCTTATTACCATACTTATTGACATAGTTTTTGATATTCAACACATTTTCTGGGAGTTGAAAGCTCCCTGAATTACCTGTCCCCTCTGATTGAAGGGCTGGATAGTAGAGTAATCATCCTCCTAAAGCCTTCCTTTCCAAGGCTCAGATCAGAATTTTCCAGGTAACTCTCCAGTTACTCTGTTTAAATTCCATATGCTTTGGTGATACACTCTTTTTCCAACTTCCTTTTGTGTATTGTCTTTCCGCATCAGATTGGAAATTCCTTGAGGCCTGGGACTGTCTTTTTCTCATTTGTATCCCCAGTACTTAGCGTAGTACCTGGAACATAATAATAAATGTTTATTGAATTTAATTGAAAAAATTTAATGATGCAGATTAAACTTAAAAGCATATTGCATATACTCCCCATTCCTTTGTAAAACATTTACCAGCACACCTGTAGTCTATAAGCATACTTGAGCTCAGCAATACAGTAGTAGATGCTTCAGGGAATGAAATTATCACCAGACTGTAAGCCTGGTGTTTATATAACATCAAGAACAATAACAAAAATAACAATAACAAACTGGTACTTACAGGTACTTTAAGATTCACAAAATGTTTTCTATCATTTGCACCAGCCCTGAAATTAGAAGTACTTGAGTTCAAATCTGATCTCAGATACTGACTAGCTATGTGACTTTGGGCAAGTCACTTAACTCTGCCTCTGGAAAGAAAAAAAAAATGTATTTTTTGTATTATTTTGTATTTAAGCTGAGCCTTGGAGGAAGCCAAGAAAGCTAAGAAGCAGAGGAATAGAAAAGGGAATTCAAGACCGAAGAGAGAACAGGTCCAGGAATGGAACTGAAAGATAGAGAATATGATGAGAGAGGAACAAGTAGTCCAATGAAGCTAGATCAGGGAATGAGTTGATGAAAGTACTTGGAAAAGTGTTCTGATTATTTTCCATAAAAACCTCCTATAGAGGCATTGGCTCCTATGGAGAAGATTGCCTTTTCCATCTTACTCCTCTTCCCTTTCAGATTTGTTCTAGGTGAGATTCCTAGGTCTGTGATGAATGACATTAGAAATGTGGCTTACAGTTAATGCCATTCCACTGTGCATTTGCCTTTTACTTACTGTAAGTGAAAGAACTGGAGCTCAGATTGGACTCTGCTATAGTGGCACACTTTGAGCCCCAGGCCACACATGCATGAAACGTGACTGAGATTCCAATCTAAACAGCAGACCAACCAAAATTACTGTGCAAATAATCCCAATTACTTTAATTATATTGGGGCCTTTTAGTCACAAAGCTATCCCTTGATTTTGTTGTACATTTCCTTTCTTTCCTTGTCAAATTAACAAAGGTTCCTTCCAGTTATTTCTTATTAACCTTTGGCCCTCTAATTCAGCTCTCATCAGCCACCAACTTGAATCCAATATAGAGCAAGACAAAGGCAGGCACATGGATAAAAGGAAATCATAATGTCATTTAATGAAGGTAATATCAGTTGTATTAAAGAAGTCAGTAACAAAAGCTCTAGACACCCTCAAATTCAGAGAAACCCATGCTTTTTGTAAGGAAAAATGTATCTCTTAGAAGCTGAGCAGAACCACCCCATACGTTTTTATAGGACAATCTAAATGATTCAAACTTAAAGGAACTTCCACCTCAACACCCCAGTAATTCTGGATAAGTCATCCTACACCCACTCCATCTCCTTTTAAGATCATGAGAAATAGTCATGCGGATGCCAGGACAACAGATTTCTTAAGTCAGTTTTCCAAAAGATCATAGGGTGAGAGGAAAAGAATTGGCAAGCTACAAAGATTTCCAGGGTCTAATTAAAAGAAAAGAGGGAAAGCAGTACTCATGGGATTAAGTTTAGAACTAAAAAGAAAGAGGAGAGAGAGAGAGAGAGAGAGAGAGAGAGAGAGAGAGAGAGAGAGAGAGAGAGAGAGAGAGAGAGAGAGAGAGAGAGAGAGAGAGAGAGAGAGAGAGGGAGGGAGGGAGGGAGGGAGGGAGGGAGGGAGGGAGGGAGGGAGAGAGAGAGGGAGGGAGGGAGGGAGGGAGGGAGGAAAGAAAGAAAGAAAGAAAGAAGGGAGGAAGGGAAGAAGGGAGGGAGGGAAAGAGGGAGGAAGAAAAGAAGGGAGGAAGGAAAGAAGAAAGGGGGAGGGAGGAAAAAAGGAAGTGAGGAAGGAAAAAAGGAAGGAAGAGAGAGGGAGGAAAGGAGGGAGGGAAGAAAGAAGGAAGAGAAGGAGGGAGGGAGGAAGGAAGAAAAAAGGAAGGAAGGAAGAGAGGGAGGGGAGGGAGGAAGGAAGGAAGGAAGGAAGGAAGGAAGGAAGGAAGGAAGGAAGGAAGGAAGGAAGGAAGGAAGGAAGCAAGGAAGGAAGGAAGGAAGGAAGGAAGGAAGGAAGGAAGGAAGCAAGGAAGCAAGGAAGGAAAGAAGGAAGGGGAAGGGAAAGAAGGAGGGAGGGAGGAAGAGAAGAAGGAGATAAAGAAAATAATTGAGGAAAAATGGAGAGAGAGTTTAAAGCAAACTATAATTATTGCCCCCTTGGGAGCAATTTATTAAATGATTTAGATAAAAAGAATACAGTAGATTGACCTACTTGATAAGAGGAATCTGGAATATTAGGGATATTGTAGTGGATTGTATGGAATTCTCCTAACTATATTAAAATCCCTTTAAAATAGTGTTATGAAATAGCACACCTATGTTAAAAGAAACTCTGAAAATTGTTTAAACAAGCTTTCTATGCCAGGAGTCAGAAATCACATTGGGCAATATTATCCCCTTGATAATGTAATTTTTGTGATTTTGAAGTTCTGTTGTTTCTCGTTTTCAAATCCCATGAGGCCAAATTGTCTCCCCTCTTCCTCTTATTCACAGAGAACAAAAACATTCTGACCACATCTTTTATTTCCTATCAAAACCCATACATTTCCCCAACTTATGGATCTCTCTGAAATCCTAGACCTTTGTTCCAAAATAGTGTCTTCCATATACAGATTTAAAGAGGATTATAGTGGAGATAAATAAAAGATCACATTCCTAAATTCAGGACTAAATAAAGGATCAGATTCTTGGTGATTTGAAGATAAAAGAAATTCTTTGCTTCATTCATAGAAGAACCATTTCAGAGGCAGTTTGAGAAAATGAATGAATAGGAGAAAGCTCGGTTTCCCTAAGTTCTGTTTCAGAAGAAAAGAATTGCTGATCCTTCTCCCTTTCTGCTCTCCACTTCCTGTTACTTGTTTTGTGAAATTCCGTTCAGAATGTATGAGCCTGAACCAGTTTATAGAGATCAAATTCAATCCCACTACAAGGATCTCCACGGAATCAGCCACATTTTCTTGATAAATCAGTATCCTGGGCATTCAGTAGAATGGATAAAGCTCTGTCCTGAGTCTAAATTTAGTCTTACACATTAACAAGCTGTGTGATTCTGGGAGTGTCACTTCACTTCTGGTTCCCTCAGTTTCCTCCTCTTCTGTAATATGAAGATAATAATAGTACCTACCTCCCAGGACTGTTGTGGAGATTAAATGAGAGAAAATTTATAGAGCTTTGCAGTTTTGTTATGTTATATATACACATACACACATATATAAATAATTTGTTGAAACTTGAAAATATTTTGGTTTTCTAGAGCAGAGGTATCAAACAAGAGGCAACTGCACTAGGTTGAAATGCAACAGGGAACTATTTAATAAAATAAATACAATACAATAAAAACATATTTAATATCACAATTTAAAATTAAATCAATGTGCAGTTGCAGGGATCCTGGCCCCCACTTCAACTGGAGTTTGACAGCACTGGTCTAGAGGATAGATTATTTTTTATCTAATCTAAGATTTATGTAGAGGGGATAGATGATGCAATGAATAGGGCACTAGCCCTGGAGTCAGTAGGACCTGAGTTCAAAAGGGCCTCAGACACTTAATGCTGTGGGGGGAGGAGGAAATTTATGTGGAGGTCACTTATAAGATGATCAACAATTAGGAACAACTTAGGAAATATGAAATTAGTGGGGAAAATGATCAACTTAAATAAATAAACATACATGTACATATATTTTGCTTTTAAGAGAGCCACTCACTTATAGCCTTATTTCATACACAATGGACTTGATCAAGTTACTTCATCTTTTTGTATCTCAGTTTCCTTTTCTGTTAAGTGAAGGGGCTGGACTGAAGAATCACCAAGACTCTTTCGAGCTTTGACATCCTATGATTCTAAGCTTTGGAAAATTGATTTATGCATGGTACTTATTTCTTGTTTCAAAAATACTGGGAAAATTTGGTGTCCCTTTAATGGAATGAATGGTAGCAGGATTTGATTGGTAGCAGAAAGTATGCATAAGGATAGTGGTGTGTTAACAAATGTTTAACAATCAGCTTTCATGGTATGTGTGTGTGGAGACATATCAATAATACACTTTTAAGTTTAATTTTCATTATTAACATTTCTTAAAGAAGTCTTAACAATAATAAAACAACAAATCAAATCCTCATTTCTGAATTATATTTCTGAAGTATAAATACTTACACTGAAAATCTAATAATCAGTTCTTAAAGAGCCAGTCCCAGCTGACTCCAATAGAGAGTAAGGTACAATCTGGTCACAAGGAAAAGGAGAAGAGAAAATATCCTTAGACCAGTTATCAATAACTGCTATTGTTGTTAAGTCATTTTGGCCATTTCTTACTCCATAATCCCATTTGGAGAGGTTTTTTTTTTTTTTTTTTTTTTTGGCAAAGATACTAGCATGATTTGCCAATTGCTTTTATAACTCATTTTACAGATGAGGAAACTGGGGCAAATAGGATTAAGTGACTTACACAGGGTCACATGCTAGTAAGTGTCTGAGGCCAGATTTGAACTTAGGAAGATGAGTCTGAGACTGGATATGAATTCAAGTCCTCCTGACTAGAGGCTAGAGTTCTATCCACTGCATGAACTAACTGCCCTAATCAATATTACTTGGGTTTATTTTGACATTTCTTTTTCTAAATTTCAGATAATTTTTTCATATGCAATCAATTATTCACAAATTCACAATGATTTACAAATCAATCACACAAATTCCCAATGCCTTTTATGAGGCAAACAGGGTTACCTGGATCACTCAGGATCACACAGCTAATGAATATCTATTGTCTGAGGCTGGATTTGAACCCAAATTCTCCTGACTCTAGGGCTACTATTTTATCTCCTACACCACCCAGCTAATCTGATATCCTTGTTTTTCAAAAAAATTAAAATGACATTAAGTTTGGAAAAAAAAATCATCTGCTAAAATGACAGGAACAAATAACGATGAATGTTGGAGGGGCTGTGGGAAAACTGGGACACTGATGCATTGTTGGTGGAGTTGTGAAAGAATCCAACCATTCTGGAGAGCAATCTGGAATTATGCCCAAAAAGTTATCAAAATGTGCATACCCTTTGACCCAGCCATACTACTACTGGGCTTATACCCCAAGGAACTACTAGAGAAGGGAAAGGGTCCTGTATGTGCCAAAATGTTTGTGGCAGCCCTTTTCATAGTGGCTAGAAGCTGGAAGATGAATGGATGTCCATCAATTGGAGAATGGTTGGGTAAACTATGGTATATGAATGTTATGGAATATTATTGTTCTATAAGAAATGACCAACAGGAGAAATACAGAGAGGCTTGGAGAGACTTACATCAACTGATGCTGAGTGAAACGAGCAGAACCAGAAGATCATTATACACTTCAACAATGATACTGTACGAGGATGTATGCTGATGGAAGTGGATTTCTTCAACATAGAGAAGAGCTAATCCAATTCCAATTGATTAATGATGGACAGAACCAGCTACATCCAGAAAAGGACTGGGAAATGAATGTAAACTGTTATTTTTACCTTCTGAATCCAATTCTTCCTGTGCAACAAAAAATTCGGTTCTACACACATATATTGTATCTAAATTATACTGTAATATATTTAACATATATAAGACTGCTTGCCATCAGGGGGAGGGGGTTGGGGGAGGAAGGGAAAAAATCTGAATAGAAGTAAGTGCAAGGGATAATGTTGTAAAAAATTACCCATGCATATGTACTGTCAAAAAATGTTATAATTATAAAATAAAATAAAAAATTAAAAAAAAAAAACACAAAAAAAAAAAAAAAAAAATCATCTGCATCAGAACAGTAGAATGTGAGAGTCAGAAAGGATCTAATAGGTCATTATCTCCAACCTTTTCATTTTAATTATGTCTATTTACTTATATTTTTAAATGTTTCACTAATATATTTTATTTTCATTCAATGATTTCCACATATACCCTCCTCCTCATTGAGCCCTTCCTCATAACAGAGAGAAGCATTTAAGTAAAACCAACTGGCAGTGATTGATTACATCTGACAGAGCATTCAACATTCCAAACTCATCATCCTTTCTTTCTAAACCCTCTCATTTTGGAAATAAGGAAATTTAGAGCAGCTGATCAATGTTGCACAGAATTAGAATTCAAATCTTCTGACTCCTAGTCCAGTACTTTTTTGAAGCCCTCAAAGAAATATGTTGAAAGACTTGGGACAGAGGAAAGAACAATAAGTCTGAAGTCACACTCTAAATCCAAGTTCTGTCTTTTATTTCTTGAACTATTTTAGGCAAGTAAGCTAGGTTCTGTCCAGTGGATAGAACATTGGGTTTGGAATCAAAAAGATTCCTCTTCATGAATTCAAATCCAGTCTCAGGCATTTACTAGATATGACACTGGGCAAATCATTTAGTATATTAGCAGTCTTTTAACTCATAGCCAGTATATTAGCATTTAGCATATCATTCTTATACATGTGTACAATATATTAGTATAAAATATGTACTATTCTATGCATAATATATACAGATATATTCAATATATTATATGTAACCTGTAAGTGCATGTGTCTATCAATCAGTCAATAAATATTTATTAAGTCCTTACTATATGACAGGCACTGTGCTAAACACAGAAAAAAAGAGGGACTGGGAAAGGCTTTTTTTAAAAAAGGCGACCATACTATGTTGTGATCTATATTCAATCCCCACAGTCCTCTCTCTGGACATAGATGGCTCTCTCCATCACAAGTCTATTGGAATTGGACTGAATCACCTCATTGTTGAAAAGAAATATATCCATCAGAATTGATCATCACATAATCTTATTGCTGTATACATTGTTTTCTTGTTTCTACTCACTTCATTTAGCATCAGTTCATTGAGTCTCTCCAGGTCTCTCTGAAATCATCCTGCTGATCATTTTTATAGAACAATAATATTCCATAATTTCATATACCATAACTTATTCAGCCATTCTCCAGCTGATGGGCATCCATCTACTCAGTTTCCAGTTCCTTGCTACTATAGACATTTTTGTATATATGAGTCATTTTGGGAAAAGCTCCTTATAAAAGATGGGATTTTAGTTGGGACCAGAAGTTAAGGAAACTAAGAAGTAGAAATGAGAAGAGAGAACATTTCAAGCATGGAGGACAGCCAGAGAAAATGCCCAGAGTTCAGAGAAGATGTATGTTGTTGTGGAACAGCAAAAAGACTAGTGTTACTAGATCAAAGAATATGCACACAGATATGTATCATATATGCAAGATGCATCAGCACAACTCCAAACACAAAGGATAGAAAATAAAATACCTATTCAATTATACAGATAATTCAAGAAGGTGCTTATTCAGCATTATCTGGACAAATATCTGAATTACTGCCACTCATTTCCCCTCCCCCAGCTACAGAGTTTAGACACCGAGTTAATCAGTGACAAACACACAATACACATATGTATGGGTACTGTGTGTGTTGTGTATTTACATACCCCTTATTGAGACCTCCTATCTTTTTTCCTCTCAGACTTGACCACATAAAATTGTTAGTTTAATATTTTGAATTTCTGTCCATTTGATTTTTCTTCCTTCTTTCTCCAGAAGTTCTGGACATTTTATAAATTTATACTCAAAAATGTCCAGTGGCTTGCCAGGATCACATAACTACTAGACAGTCCACTTGTTACTCAAATCCAGGACTTCTGTGTCCAGGTGCAAGACTCTTTTCAACGTTACATGACAGACTCCAACATAAGCTCTCTGAAGGTAGGATAAGCCAAGGGATCTTCCCTGAACTCCCCTCTACTCACTGAATTATCATTATCACTCTCATTATCATCCATCTTTTACCATCTATAACATCATCAAACAGCGAGCATGGATAAGTCATCATATGAAACACAAGAAATACAAAGAAATCTGTGTCCCCAAAGCACTTAGGAGTTTGGTTGGGAAACGAGAACATATGCATTAAAAGAAAAGAAAAGTACAAAATTTCATGGTGCAGACTCATAAGAGGTTGTTTCTACAATCCCATTAAAAATACTTGGTGATTTAAACATGGATATTGCCCACACTGTCATAAAACTGGACAAGCTGCTCATCAAATCAGTTCCTACGAGTATACATGTCTATCTGAAACAGTTGCTCTCTGTGGACAAAAGAGCTAGGCCTAGAATTGATTAGAAAGGAAAGATTGGGCTGCATTGGGAAAACCTTTGCTTTTAATAAGCTGCTCAATGCTAAAATAAAATAAATTATATAAAATTAAAATGTAAAAATCAATCTTTTGTTTTAAAGCCAATTATCAATAGAATTCTTCTGATGTCCCTACGTGACTATAAATTACAGACCACTATTACTTGGAAAAACCAAAACAACTAATATGGAGGGTAATGGAAGAGACATATTGTAGACATAAACAAAATGATGCATGTAATTTATATGTAAGAAGCAATGTGAAAGACATCCATGGAGCCACATAGGACCAGAAAAGGAGATGGGCTGGTCATGGAGCTGATGGAAACAAATTTCAGAATGCCTTATTTAGTGCTCTTTATACGACAACATATGAAATCAAAACCAATTTAAGGCCTCTAGGGCATTAGATGAAAAAACCAACCATAGATGGGTTTTCTATGAAAACCTATTGTCAGGAACTGCACAAAAGGAAAAGATAGAACTGAATTGAGATCCACATCAATAAAGGGAGTACCCATGGATAAAATCATGAAGTCATCAAAGTATCAAAAATATAAGATAATATGGGAAGAAGATGGTATACCAACATAGACAATGAGTTCACTAGAAGAGAGAAAGAACAGAGGACGGGGAAGAGAGGAAAAGGTTTCTCCAGAAGATGAAACTAAAGCTTAAATTTTAACCCTTAAAGGAAAGCTAAGATCCAGACGAATAGAGTGTTTGTAAAGGGGATGAGGATATATCCTAGACTGATGGATTAATCTGGGCAAAGCACGGAGAGAAGAATCATTATAAAATCTTTGGGGCAATAAACAATGTCTGTGATATTGGACAGGAACAGGGGATCCTCCCCCCACAGGGAGCAGAATGAGATCAACTATGATGGACAGCTACAATCAAATTGTGGAAGGGCCTCAAATGCCCTTCAACATTTTTTTTCTTATCCAAAATGTGGAACACAACTTCATTAAACTGCAATGTATTTGCTAGGGCTTGGATGTTTTGTTCTAATACAATCTCTTAATGCTATTTTCCATCATTAGTGCTGGAACCTCTTGAGTTGAGCATGCAAATTTATATACACTAGGATCTAAATTATTGTATAAATATAAATATCCTTACTAGAGTATGTCATTTATGGTTAAAACCCCTTGAGCTTTCTCAAGCCTATGAAAATCCTCTATAATAACCCAACAACCAGTCTCAGAGCAATTGCCACAAGATGGCAGCCTAATAAATAGAAATTAATATCCTTGAGCCCTTCACTCCATGTTCCTGTCTGGGTACAGCTGAATAAATGAATAAATGACTGTTTCTCATTAGATGGGATTTTTTTCAGCAGATATCTTAACAACTGATTTATATATTTTGGATTATAGGGGCCTTTCAATTAACTCAATTTGATTGGCAAAAAGATGAAAACATAATACAAATTAATTTCAATGATGTGAGTCATAATTAAATAAAGTCTTCTGATGGCTGTGATTTTGTTGATATTTCTGTGCTTAGTCTATTTAGTTAATTAATGAGTATGCCTTCCAAATCTGTATACTCATGCATATATTACAAGGGTTTTTTTTTTCTTTTTCTTTTTTAGGGGGTAAGAGGTAGGGGTATTTCTGTTGATGGTAGCTGACTTTTCCTCTTCTTACATGCCCACTAGCTTAATTCAGACCCTGATCACTTTTCACTCAAATTACTATAATTATCTCCTGTCTTCAGTATCTTCCCTTTCAGATCTATCTTTCATAAAGCTACCAAAGTAATATTGCTAAAGCACGTCTGACCATACAGTTCCCTTGCTCAAAAGCTCCTGTGTCTCTCTATTGCTTCTAAGATAAAATGCAAATTTCTCTGATATTTAAAGCCCTTCACTGTCCATTTGTTCATTTTTGAAAGGTCAGATCAAGTTATAAATCACAACAAAGATGTAAGAAAACACTAAGCCAATGGGGAGGGAGCAGTTTCTCAAACAAACAAATAACAAAAAAAAAATACACACCAGATATCTTAATTTCTAGAGGAAAACTGAAAATATTGGCACTAAAAATATGCTTTTGAGCTCAATGTTTTGGGGGGAAAGAGGAAAGGACAAGGAAGTAGAACTAACTATATTTCAAAATCACCATAATTTTTAAAAACAAAAGTCATCAATTTTACTTCTCAAAGAATGTGGACCACTATTTTTAAGGGGAAAACTTGTGATCATTAAAAAAACTGAACAATTTTCCAAAACAATACAACTTACCATCCCTATTTGATTCTGTACCAAGTTTATTGTCTATCCACAGTATTTGTCCTAATATATATTATCAAATATATATTGATAATAGGCCAAATCTTCAAGTTATGCATTCAACAGTATATCTTAGTCAGCAAAAGAGACATTTCTCATCCATTTGGTTTCTCTTGTGTAGATAATTAGGCCACACTCTTTTGAATGATACTGAATCTCCTTGAAGAGTATCTTCAGTGTGCTACAGCTCAATATAAAGAGGAAAATATGATTTGTTAACAAGAGCATCAGGAGGACCTCACCATCTATTGGGAATTTCTCTGTATGGGATGCTGCAACACATTATCTGTGCACTGAGACCAGTCACAGAGATGCTCATATTTAAAAATACCTTGTCACCTGCAAATGCAGTCAGATCAAATAGGTTTTTTTGGTGTAATATATCTCATTAGAAGGGATAATGAAAGCATCCATAACTTCAAACAAGAAAATCTTACTAAAATCAAAAAAAGGATCAGTCCTTGAGAATATAGCCTCTCTTTTCTTATTCAATTCAATTCAATAAATGGGTATCATGCATAGCTATATACATTAAGGGGTTATTAAGATCAGTCAGTCATTAAATCAATGTCTTTTTAAATATCTGTTATGTGCTAAGCACTCTAACAGGAATTAGAGATATAAATATAAAAGTAAAAAGACTTGCCTTCAGAGAGGTTACATGGGAGAGGGCAGAAGAGTATTCAATAATTTAGAGATAAGAGAATAGTGGATAAATAAAAAAATCAATTAACAGTGACTTAGAAGGAAGGGGGATGCTGACAATCTGTGCAATAAGGAAAAGCTTCTTTATGGTAATGCACATGAGCTCAGCCTTGCAGATAGCTGAAGTTCCAAGAAGCAAAGATGAGGAAAAGCATTTCAAAATGGAGGTAGGAAGTTAGGGGGAAGGAATGACAACCTATTCAAAGGTACCAAATTAGGAGAATGAATATTCTGTATGAAGAACAGCAAATAAGCCACTTTGGAGCATGGAAGATATGGCAAGAAGCAAAATGCCATCCATATAGCAAGGTCATCTGGAGCCAGGGTGTGAAGCATTTCTAAAGCCATATGGGGTAAGATATATACTCCAACCTCTTGGAAGATGCTAATAGAAAGAGAAAAAGAGAACAGAAGCAACTATAGCTTTATGTTATTTGAGGAAATATTACTGGACTTTTAGAAGAATGGTTGAGGCTAAATAGGAACCCATAGAATAAATCTGCACTTGGGGTAACATAATTTTTAAGAGCACAAAGGGACTAATTATCAAAGCTTCTGACAGAAGAGAAGATCTATTAGAATGGAAAAGATCAAAGGCAATACTACATGTTTTACCTTGATTAGTGCATAGGATAGAGGCAAACAGAACAAGATTTAGAGATTTAATGAGAGAGAAAAAGAGAGAGAGAGAGAGAGAGAGAGAGAGAGAGAGAGAGAGAGAGAGACAGAGACAGAGAGACAGAGACAGAGAGAGACAGAGAGAGACAGAGAGAGAGAGACAGAGAGAGACAGAGACAGAGAGAAGGAAGGAGGGAAGGAGGGAAAGATTATTTCTAGCTAGGGGAAGAGAGGCCTCAGAGAACATTTCATAAAGCACCTAAATTGACCCTTGAAGTATATAAAGGATGTCAGCATATAGGGATGTGGGAAGACATGATTCCAGGAATAGGGAACACCATGTTCAAAAACCTAGAGGTAAGAACAGGTAAGTTCTAGGAATGAAAAGTGACCTAGTTTGACTGCAATATAGAATATTTGAAGAAAAATATTCAACAAAGGCTGCATTGAAAATATGCTACATTTGGAATCAAGAAGAGCTAAGTTTAAATGTTGCCTCAGACACTTTTTAGCTCGTAAAATCACTTAACTCTATGTGCCTCGGTTTCCCCATTTGTATAGTGGGAATAAAAAAAATTAATAGTTCCTACATTACAGTAGCTTATAATTACATGATAATATTGGTGAGAAATGTTGAAGATTGTGGAAGACCTTAAATGCCTAAGGTATAAGATTTGCATTTTATTTGAAAAACAGTAGGGAGGCAAGAACTACTGAAAGCTTTAGTAAAGGATAGAAGTACAGTCAGAAAAGTGCTTTAGATGGACTATTCTCTCTGTTGTGTGAAGAATGGACTGGATGGAGTGGTGAGCAGGTGGTGTCAGTAAATCCTTATTTATTTAATAAACTTTGTGCCTGAAATGGTACTGTGCAGTTATTCAGCAAGAAATTACTATGTAGCCACTGTGTATCCATCCCTGGGTCTCAATTCCTACTCTTAAAATACTTTCAGTCTAAAGTAAATGAGGAAAAATTAACACATGAAAAATTCCACAATCAAAACAAGTACAAAATTACACAGAAACAAAATAAAAGATTTTCAAGGAAAATATAAGGAGGTTCATTGTTGGTAGGACTGTGAATTTGCCCATTCTGGAAAACAATTTGATTCCATATCCCAAAAGTTACTAAATGGCATATATACTATGATCCAGCTTTGTTACTATTAGATCAATGCCCCAAAGAGATTAAATAAAGAGGGAAAAGATTGGTTTGTACCAAAAAAATGTAATAATAGTCAAAAAATTAGAGAATGGAGGAGGCACTCATTTATTAAGGAATGACTAAATAAATTAGAGTATATTAATATAATGGAAAATTATTCTACTATAAAAAATTATAAAATAGTCATTTTCAGAAACAATTGAAAATACCTCTATGAAGTGAGGCAGAGTAAAGAGAATGGAACTAGAGAAACAATTGATGAATCATGGAGAAAAACAGCTCTTAAAGAATTTAGAACTCTAGTCAATGTAGTGGTAAACAAGGAAATCAGAGGATTGCCACAGAAGTGACATACTTAAAGTAAAACAAATATTTTACATTTTGAGACATACATTTTTGGAAATGGCTAAATGTGAGAATTTGTTTTACTGGACAATGTATATTTGTTAGGAGAGTTTTATTTTTATTTTTCATTTTTATGTTATTCAGTTGAGGATAGGAAGGACAGTAGGTGGGAATAAAAGAGAGAGAAAAAATGCTTATAAAAATAAGTGTTTTCTAAAAGGCTATATAAAGAGGTTAATCACTGAGGAAAAGACTGGTTGAGGATGACTCTGAGAAGATGTATTTTAAACAGTGTTAAAAGAGAGACTATGTAGTCAGATCCCAGGGCAAAGAAATCCTCGTTCATATTATCCATGAACAATTCTACTTGCTTGTCATGATCCTATACAACATTTGGCTGGAATGTACCTTTTGAGCACTGTGGGAGTACATTCTGATCATGCCCATATGGCGAATTCAAAAACCTTCACTCTCTGACCTTTACTTGACTTTGAAATGTGTGCCCCATTGCAATGATCTCTGTGTTGTAATGCAATATGTTGCATTGTTAGACAATTTGTCCCATCATTAGACAGTCCAGGAAATGAGACTGGAATAATTGCATTTGAAGCAGGGTACAAGCTTGGCCAAGGGAATCACTCCAAAGTGCAACTGGTAAAACTGTTACTTGGACTCTTATTTTAGCTGAAAACTGGACACAGTTTCAATAACATATCTTTCTATTAGCTGTATGGTTGCCAAATAGCACACTATTGATTTCATATTTAAAGCCCCTGGATAAATGTAATGGGCATAGAGTAATTGAAAAAAAGGAGAAATAGAATTATTTCTCTAGAAGTGTTATATGACCATATCTTGTAAGGTGCCATCAAATCAAACACCATGATGTTGGTCTTTTGTAAATATACTTCTGTGTTCCCAAATCTTGTGAAATACAAAGTCACTTTGAACAAATAGCCCCCTTAGAATTGAGCCTTAAGAATAGCAAAAATGGTTATTTAGAAAAATATTTCTTTCTTTCCCGCATCTCTCCTTCCATATGATTTAAAAATTTAAAAATCAAGATACAAGAGATGATTTCATGATCACAAAGATGAAAGGAGTGTTTCCTCCTCTTAAAAAAAAATTCAGACAGGGCTCCATTAAGGCAATTGGTGAGAGAGTAGATAAAGAATTAGGTGTGGAGTCAGGAAGACCTGAGTTCAAATCTATCCTCAGACTAGCTGTGTAACCCTGGGCAAATTATTTTTAATAACTTTTTCAATTTCCTCAAGTGTAAAATGGAGATAATAAAAATTAACTACTTCACTGGGTTTTGAGAATGAAATTAGATAATATTTATAAAAAAGTATTGATTCATAGTAGATGTTATATTAATGCTTATTCTGTCCCTTCCCTCCTACCTATCTTTATTGTTTTTGGAGATGATTTATTGTAAAGAGCACTAATCTGGGAGTCAAGAGTTCTGGATTTTAGGTTTGCTTTTGATATTCATGTAGTAAATAAAAAGTCACTTCTCTGAGTCTCCATTTCCTCACTAACAAAATTAGGTGATTGGGAATTAAGTTATTGGAGAATAGATCTCCAAGGTCCTTTTCATTACTACGATTCCATTATCTTCAACTTTAAACTTTATTGATTTATGATTCCAATTTTATTGACGGTCTGAAGCAAAGCCTATATAATTGTGAAAAGGTCATCTCTTCTTTCCCTTATAATAATAATAATAATAATAATAACTCATTTACATATGCCCTATGGTTATAAAGTTCTTTCATTCCTATACATGTATATATACACATATATGTATGTATACATAAATATATCCGTGTTTAGCTGTAGCCTGCTTGGGGGACGAGAGGAGAAAAGAAAAAAAGAATAAAGTAAAAAGTACACAGCAGAGAATAAAAGAAAACCTAAAAGAAAGCAAAAAAAAAAAAAAAAAGATAGATAGTATTGAATATAATCTCTTCTATTATTATATATGCTTTCTTTTTTTTTTTTCTTTCTGAGGCTGGGGTTAAATGACTTGCCCAGGGTCACACAGCTAGGAAGTGTTAAGTGTCTGAGATCAGATTTGAACTCGGTTCCTCCTGAATTCAAGGCTGGTGCTCTCTCCACTGAGCCACCTAGCTAACTGCCTCTATATGCTTTCTTGAAATGGAAATTTATTGCTACATATGTTGATCCTCCCTGATATTTCTCTGTGCTCATGATAATATTTATTTTTTTCTTTTTCTGCCTCTCCTTTTCTATTTTGTTTATCTTGTTTTGCATTTAAGTTTTAAGTAAATTCATTTAAAAACAACAACAAAACACACTTCTTACATTCATTATTTTATTTGATTCTCATAAGGTAAAATATCAACATTCTCATTTTAAAATTAAGGAAACTGAGCTTCAGAGAAGTTGGCTACTTTAAGATTGCATTGCTAATAAGTCGCAAAGTCAGGATTTAAGCCTAAGCATTATTATCCCCCATCTCAGTCATCTTCCACTCTACCATAACTGCCTAATAGGCTTTACCACACAATTCAGCACTTAACTATTCTCCATTTCACATCCTTGACACAAGGAACCATGGCTATCTTTTCCTTTTTCCCTCTTAACTTTCCCCATATCCTAAGCAATAAATTCTGACTTCCAGATGCCTCTTTTGTGAGGCAGTGTGGTGTGGTAGAGCCCTGTTTATGAGAATATAAGGTTCAAATCCTGGCCTTACCACTCAATACCTGTACAATCTTTATACAAGTCTAAAGGAATTAGAGTAGGTAATGAGAAAACCAAATTATCACTCTTTACAAATGCTATGATTAGAGAACCTTAGAGAATCAACTAAAAACTATTAAAAATAATTCCCAACTTTAGCAAAGTTGCAGGATACAAAATAAATCCACATAAATCATCAGCATTTTTGCACACCACTAACAAAACACAATATCAAGAGATACAAAGAGAGATTCTATTTAAAAAACTGTCTATAGTATAAAATATCTGCCAAAGAAAAGTCAGGAACTATATGAGAAAAACTACAAAACACTTTCCACACAAATAAAGTCAGATCTAAACAATTGGAAAAATATCAAGTGCTCTTGGAGAGGTCCAGCGAATATAATAAAAATGACAATACTACTTAAACTAATCTACTTATTTAGTGCTATACCAATAAAACTCCCAAGAAACAATTTTACTGACCTAGAAATAATAACAACAAAATTCATCTGGAAGAACAAAAGATTAAGAATTTCAAGGGAATTAATGAAAAAAGGCAAATGAAGGTGGCCGAGCTGTACCAGATTTAAAACTATATTATAAAGCAGTCGTCGTCAAAATCGTTTGGTACTGGCTAAGAAATAGAGCAGTTGATCAGTGGAATAGGTTAGGTTCACAGAACAAAATAGTCAATGACTATAGCTCTTTATTATTTGATAAATCTAAAGACCCCAGCTTTTGGGATAAGAATTCACTATTTGACAAAAACTTTTTGGAAAACTGGAAACTAATATGGCAGAAACTAGGCATTGACCCACACATAACATGTATACCAAGATAAGTTAAAATGGGTCTAGACATAAGGAATGATATTATAAACAAATTAGAAGAACATAGGATAGTTACCTCTATGGAAGAGGAAAGAATTTGTGACCAAAGAAGAACTAGAGATCATTATTGATCACAAAATAGATTATTTTGATTATATTAAGTTAAAAAGTTTTTGTACAAACAAAACTAATGTAGACAAGATTAGAAAGAAGGCAATAAATTAGGAAAAGGTTTTTATATTCAAAGATTCTGATAAAGGCTTCATTTCTAAAATATATAGAGAATTTACTTACTTTATAAGAATTCAAACCATTCTCCAGTTGATAAATGGTAAAAGGATATGAACAGACAATTTTCAAATGAAAAAATTGAAACTATTTCTAGTCATTTGAAAAAGTGCTCCAAATCACTACTGATCAGAGAAATGCAAATTAAGACAACTACATACTTCTTAGATTGGCTAAGATGACAGGAAAAGATAATGATGAATGCTGGAGGGGATGTGGGAAAACTGGACACTGATACATTGTTGGTGGAGTTGTGAACAGATCCAACCATTCTAGAAAACAATCTGGAACTATGCTCAAAAAACTATCAAACTGTGCATACCTTTTGACCCAGCAGTACTACTACTGGGCCTATATCCCAAAGAGATCTTAAAGAAGGGAAAAGGACCCACATGTGTAAACATGTTTGTGGCAGCCCTTTTTGTAGTGGCAAGAAACTGGAAACTGAATGAATGCCCATCAATTGGAGAATAGTTGGGTAAATTATGGTATATGAAGGTTATGGAATATTATTGTTCTGTAAGAAACAACCAACAGGATAGTTTCAGAGAAGCCTGGAGATACTTACATTAACTGATGCTGAGTGAAATGAGGAGAACCAGGAGATCATTATACATTGCAACAAGAAAACTATTCCATGATCAATTCTGATGGACATGACTCTCTTCAACAATGAGATGATTCAAACCAATTCCAATTGTTCAATCATGAAGAGAATCAGCTACACCCAGAGAGAGAACTATGGAAAATGAGTATGGACCACAACATAGCATTCCCACTCTTTCTGTTATTGTTTACTTGCATTTTGTTTTCTTTCCCAGTTTTTTTCCTTATTGATCTGATTTTTCTTATGCAATAAGGTGTGCAATATGTGTGTACATATATTGGATTTAACATATATTTTAATATATTTAATATGTACTGGACTCCTGCCATCTAGGAGAGGGGATAGGGGGAAGGAGGGGCTAATTTGGAACAGAAGCCATTGCAAGGGTCAATGTTGAAAAATTACCCATGCATGTGTTTTGTAAATAATAAGCCTTAATAAAAAAATGTATACAAGTCACTTAACATCTCTAGGGCTCAATTCCCTCAACAAAAAAATGAAGAGGTCAGACTCAATGATCTCTGAGATCCCTTCCTCTTCTAAATCTATGTTACTATGGTGTAAGGTCTAAAGTACTAACTGTCAAGGTCTGATTCCTCCCTTCATCTTTCTTTATCTGATGATGGCTCTAATTTTATCTTCCTAAAGCAGTTAATTAGTTCATGCAATCATATGTAGAACCAGAAAGTAAAACTATAAGGAATGTTAGAGATTACCTAGATCAATCCACTCATTTTACTCAATTTACAAATTTAACCCTCCTTCTAGATGGAGAAGATTCAAGAATTTTCCCAGTCTCATGAGGTACGATTTGAATCCAAATCTCTAAAATAACTTATCCACTACACTTCCTTCCTATTTATCTCTTCACAATAGTCAGGTATAATCCATCTCACCATTTGGTGACCTATCATTCAAATCATCCCTTTGGTCAAGCCACATAAAAACAGTTTATATCTCTACTGATTTAGGGGTTGTTCATATCAACCTTTAATTGATCAAGAATCAGAAAAATGTCAACTTAAACTGTGAGATTGGTCATCAAACGTGTGTGCCGCTGCCCAAGCTGACTTGGTGTTTATTTTCCTTTCTGAACACATTTGTGATCTTGTGTTTAGAAGACCTCTAAATCAGACCAAAGTAAGATTTTGCAAGAGAATGGTCACACCACTGGGCCCCACAGTGTTTTGAAATGTCCCATTAGAAGGCATTTTAATAAACTTTGTTTTTATTTGCCTTGATGAAGAACACATTTGCTTTCGAGTTTTCAGGGATGTTTGATTCTAAGTCTTCCCTTTCTTTTCCTTAGAAGTCCTTGGTGGCAACAGTCAATGTGTATCCCAGGGGACTCTCCTATGGAGAGCTGACCTGGTTCCGGCTTTGTCCAAGTAATTTTAGTCGATCTAACACTCTCAGACCTTGGTTTCACTGATAAGCTCCAGAGCAGAAAGTGAAGGGTCAAAAAAGTTTGAAAGTTCTACAAGAAAAAAAAAAACCCACCTTTCCCTTTTAAGCTCCCAGGCATGTGATTGGTATTTATTTTTTTAAATAAATTCAGAAATGTCTCTTTAACTCATCTCATTCAATTCTACAATTTCCCAATTCATGTCAGTTGTATGAATGAATTTTACTGAATTATACATATGTCATATTCTAGCAAAAAAAAAAAACCTGAAGTAGGCATGTTAGAAAGAAAATACATTTTGAAAACTTTGTTTTTCCCCACATCATCCACTGCAGGGATCACTTGGACAAATCTCGGCCACTTTCCTAGATTGTGTTGTGTTTGCTATTCATTGTTTTTCTGCATAGCAAAAAGGAAGATAACATTCAGCATTGAATGTTCAATTGTCTTTAGTCAGGTGGTTTGCACCCAGATATGATTTTTTGATTGGCATTTTCTTATTTGGAAGAAACCATTTGGATACTGCCACCCATTGCCATATCCTCTTTTATTATATTGACTTAAATTGACTTTTATCTCAAAGTTGTTTTTACAATCAGAAGACTAGCTGCATCTGGGAAGTATCCTACCAGGGAGAAGTCAAGACCTGATTTGAACAACATCATTAAGAGACTGACCTTGATGCTGGCCTCTTTGCAAATGCTAACCATGGAAGTAGAGAAAACTCTACTGAAAACCTGGCTTTCTCCATATCCAATGCCTTAGTGAAAGGATTTCTGTTTAAGTTTTCAGAGTTGAAAGACAGCTAATTCCTTATTTTGATTTGAACTCACCATCAGGAAAAGAAGCCCAGCATGCTAATATTTGCTAAGTTCCTCTTCTTGTTATATAAACCGGAGACTGTGTTCCCTTAAAACAAACCCAAGTCTTTCCTTTCTCAACATGGAATCCTTGTTCACCTGGGCACTTTCCCCTAGCCTCCTGCAGCCCCACAGTCCCTCATTCCCAGTACCATTCCAATGGCATGGTAGGAAGGGAAAGCTTAGCTATGTCATACAAAAATAGGCTGACATCTCAACATTTCATAGCATCATGTGTTTAAATAAATGATGGTGTTGACTCAGGATAATTAGATGAAGGTCTTTTCCTCCAGATCAATCTTTGTAAGGCTAAGAAAAACAGGGCCCTCCATGGAATTAATTCCCTAATCTATCTCTTCTTTTCAGGAGAAGGAACAGATTCAGGGAAGAACTTGGCATGTCCTGTTACCTTAGGCCCCCTAGAGATATCTTGCAAGGAAGTCGGGCCTTAAAAAACACATTCCTCAACCTCAAGGCCCAGCTTTCCAACCTGACCTGCTTGAGCTCCAGGAGAGAGGGACTGTCCCCCTATCGCAATAATGTCACCAACCACACAGGGACCAACTGTTCCTCCCCCTCAACTTTGGGGTAAAATAATGTTGGGGATTTTTTTTCTGTTAACAGTAGGTATTGCTGAATCAAGCATGTGAGTGCTCTTCTTTCAACTCTGTGTCCAATCTCTCGCTACCACAAAGGGACTATTTTTAGCCTGAGAGTTTTCCAAAACCGATAGACTCTTGAGGTGAGGATGTGCTTTGAACAAAGTTGTCTTTGGAGTAAAGATCAATGAAAAGCTAGATATGGATTTATGGAACATTCCCCAGATTGGAAAGAGCAGGGAGAAAGAGAGCAAATGCCAAAAAAAAGCCATGTGCAGGTCCTCCGAGGGAGTCGAAAGAATAGCTTTGTTATTGAAAAAAAAAAGGCAAATTAAAAAAGACTTGCTTTTAAGAAATCCTTAGCTCTGTCTTCCTGTTACCTTAAACAGAAACAATAATAATAATAATAATAATAATAATAATAATAATAAGTAGTAGTAGTAGTAGTAGTAATGTTTACATTGCTTTAAGGTTTGCAAAGAGCTTTATATAATTTTTTTTCATTTGAGTCTCACAATAACTCAGCAAAACAGGAGCTATTACTAACTTCATTTGACATATGAAAAAAACTAAAATCCAGAGAAGTCAAATGATTAACATAGAGTAGGGAGTTAGTACCTGAAGTTGGATTTTAATTCAGATCTTCCTGACTCCTAGTCCAGCATTCTATCTACCATGACCATAAATGCCTTTCAAAAAGACTATCACAGTTAAAATAACTGGCAAAGACTCAAAATTTAATGCCAAGGAAACAAAAGTTCAAAATAAAGAAATAAATGAATGAATAATCACATGATCATAAATTGGGAAAGACTTAAAAAAATTGAGTCCCAGAAAAGGAAAATGAGCTATCCAAGGTCACATAATAAATGTCCAAGTTGAAATTTGAACTCAGATTCTTTAACTTGAAATCTAGGGCCTTTCTGAATATGTAACTTACACTATGAATAGTGAAAAGATAGTTAGCCCAGTGACTTCCCCAAAACTATACCATCAGATTGATAAAGAAGAGCAAAAAGAAAAATTACAAATGTTAAAAGGGCTGCAGGAAAAGTCATATTGATTTATTGTTCATGGAGCTATAAATTGATCTAGTCAATATGGAAAACAATTTACAGATATGTTCAGTAAATCATTAAATTATATCATTTGATTGTGTGAACTTACTACTAGGCCTATACAATAAAGAAATCAAAGAAAAGAGAAAAAGGACTCATACAAAAATACTCATAGCAGCCCTTTTTATAGCTTACTACAGTGCCTAGTGCTTGCTGCACACATAAACACATGAACACACACTTTTTGTAGTAATAAAGAATTGGAAACTCAAGTGATGCTCATCAATTAGAGAATATCTGAATAAATTATGACATACAAATATAATAGAATGTCTGTACTATAAGAAATTATGAAGTTTGTTTCAAGTGAAGAAAAATTCCCACAATGATCATATCCAAAAATATGTCTATTTTTGCATCTTGGGTCTATCACTTCTCTGTCAGAAGATCATACCGTACTTCATTAATTGTTCTCTGATCCTCTTAAATCTTTCAAAATAGTTTGGTTTTACAATGTTGTTATTATACAAATTACTCCCCTGTATTTTTACTTACTTCTCTGTAGCAGTGCAAACCAGTTTTCTCAGCTTTCTTCAAAAGCATCCTCTTTGTCATTTTATATGAAATAATATTCTATTACATTCCTATTACTACAATTGATTTAGTGACTTTTGGGGCATAGTTCCAAACTCCTTTTTAGAATTATTAAACCAATTTACAATTCCACCAACAGTGCATTGATGACTTTTTTTTCTTTTGTATCTCCCCCAGTAATTTGAATTTCTTTTTTTTTTGAAGAGAACTTTTTAAATTAATTTTTATAATTATAACATTTTTGACAGTACATATGCATAGGCAAAATTTTTTTTTACAACATTATCCCTTGTACTCCCTTCTGTTCCAAATTTTTCCCCTCCTTCCCTCCACCCCCTCCTCTAGATGGCAGGCATTCCCATACATATTAAATATCTTATAGTATATCCTAGATACAATATATATATGTGCAGAACCCAATTTTGTTGTTGTTGTTGTTGTTGTTGTTGTTGTTGGTTGTTGTTGTTGTTGTTGTTGTTGTTGTTGTTGTTGTTGTTGTTGTTGCAAAGGAAGAATTGTATTAAGAAGGTAAAAATAATCTGGGAAGAAAAACAAAACAAAACAAAACAAAAAGCTCACAGTTTACACTCATTTTCCAGTGTTCCTTTTCTGGATGTAGCTGATTCTGTCCATCATTGATCAATTGAAATTGGATTAGCTCTTCTCTATGTTGAAGATTTCCACTTCCATCAGAATACATCCTCATACAGTATCATTGTTGAAGTGCATAATGATCTCTTAGTTCTGCTCGTTTCACTCAGCATCAGTTCATGTAAGTCTCTCCAAACCTCTCTGTATTCATCCTTTTAGTCATTTCTTCCAGTAATTTGAATTTCACTAATAGTGAATAAGATGCTGATAACTAAGCTCCAGAAACAAAATTTTATTTTTTCCTTTTTTTTATTAAAGCTTTTCATTTTCAAAACATGCACAGATAATTTTACAATATTGACTTTTGCATAGCCTTGTATTTCAGATTTTCTCCTCCTTCCCCTCATTCCCTCCATGTTAAAATGTATGTTAAATCCAATATGTATAAACATATTTATACAATTCTCTTGATGCATAAGAAAAAGCAGATTAAAAAAAAAGAAAGTAAATGAGTAAGAAAATAAAATGCAAGCAAACAACAACAAAAAGAGTGAAAGTGTTATTTTGTGATCCACATTCAGTTCCCACAATCCTCTATCTGAATGTAGATGGCTCTCTTCATCACAAAATCATTGGAACTGGCATCAGTCATTTCATTGTTGGGGTCACATTCATCAGAATTAATCATCAGAAACAAAAATATATACCTCTATAGCCCTTAACCACACATTTGCTGGAGCCAGCTTAACCTAACTCCAATGAACCAACTGCTAAATTTTCATTGAGTATTTATACCTCAGAAAATGTCAGGTTTTGTAAATCAGTGCTTGCTTGATTTATTGTTTTGCTAACTATCTGTACTTAAAAAAATGATGGAGAAAAATGTTAACAAATTAGGATAAACTGAAATAGGCCATGTATACATTGGGGGAGGGGAGAACATTTGTTAAACATTCACCACCTTTGCCGTAAAAACACTTCTATGCCTACATACCATCTATGAGGTATGAGTAAGAAATTAATTCTTAACCAAACAAAAGATAGAGGCAATTTTAAAAGATAAAATAGGTCATTTTATTTCATAATGTTAAAAAGTCTTTTCATAAACAAAATTAATATATTTAAAATAAGAAGGTTCAATGAGAAAGTTTTTTGCTTCGAATTCAAATGGGGGAAGGGAGTTTATCCTTTTGTCCTTGCTCTATTTTCTTAGTAAATATCCCTCTGTAAATGCTAATTAATATTAATTGATTATTTGATATTGAGGAAAGATCAACTGGTTAAATGTTACTAAGTTGACATTAATTAGACTGATAATTGATATTTAGGGACAAATAACTGTTCTCTGATATTGGGTTCTTCTCTCGTGATAGCTTTGGAAGAATTTCATCACCCCTCAGAGATATCTACAGAATAGTATGAGAAAGAGTTGTTGCTCTGGGGGAATTCGAGTTGGGGAAGTAAGCTCACAACCTATATCTAAAGGATATACCTTAAATATACCAAAGAAAAGGCTTGTTCCTTTCAGCAGATATTTATTACTTCTGTAAATCCTCTGTAGTCATAGCAATAGTTCCTGACAAAGGTCATCCAGTTCAAAACCCTAATTTTACAAATGAGGAAATTTAGAGCAATAGAGACAAAGTACTATGAGAAAGGTCACACAGATGGTAAGTGGCATATTGGGATTTGATTGAGGTGCTCTGGCAACCCTTTTTCCATCATGCAATGCTTCAAATATCAGTAGTTGGTGGTAATGCTCCAGTGTTGATTTATTATTTGTTGACTTACTTTATAATGCTAATTAGAATAAATTTAAATATGCCATGTATATGTGGAGGGCAAAAGGGGAATCCATTTATTAAACAGCCTGAGTCTAGCTGATTTAGTAGCCTCAGGAGGAACCATATCTCCTGGACTGTTTGTGGCATCTGAGTCCCTGCAGGCTGAGTGAAACTTGGCTGATTGGGAATTCCAGACCTAACTGTGATGCAGAGCCATGGCCCTGGGCAAAAAGAAATCAGGACCCAGAAAGTGTGGCGGCAGTGGGGCAGTAGGCACTCGCTAGAGTTCTTGGTTTGGAATTCCAGGAAACTGAAATCAAATGGTAGTGCTTCTTTTTGTTGTTCAGTTATTTCAATCATATTTGACTATTTTTGATGCCATTTGAGGTTTCTTTGGCAAAAATATCACAATAGTTTGCCATTTCCTTCTCCAACTCATTTTACTGAATGAAGAATTGAAGCAAACAGGGTAAAGTGACTTGCCCAGGGTCACATAGCCAGTAAATGTCAGATTTGAACTTAGGAAGATGAGTCTTTTTGGAACTCCATCTATTTATAGAACCTAACTACTCCTGCCATGTATTAAAGGCTGTGAGCATGGACATCTCTGCAAGTTTTGATCACCTTAAATATTCACTCATTCTGCAAATATTTAATAAGTTCCTATTTGTGCCAACTACTATGCTAGGGCAGTGGAGATGGAAATAAGGAAAAAAAGAAGCCCATGCCCTCAAAAGAACTCATATTCTATTGATTTAAGAGAAATCCTTATAGTATCTATCTCAATCTGTTGTGAAGAATGTATTTTCTACACTATTGAAACATGATTAATGTATGTTTTATCTCCCTAATTCAACTTTAAGCTCACCCCAAGCAGAAATCATGTCTTCTCTCTTGTCTCAGAGGGTCCACACAGTGAACCCTCTGTAATCACTTGCTAAATGAACCAAAGAATGAAACAAATGCAGAAAGAGAAGTGACTTTAAGTGGTCCCAAATAACTTTAAGCATTCAGAGCAATGAAGGAAATGTTGGTTCTGCTATTGATTATGAAATTTGATCATAAATCATGTTCCTATAACTTGGGCTCCAGTTTTTCTTTTTTTTGTTGTTGTAAACTTAAAATATTGGTGGATGGCCTCCAAGAAAAGACAGACAACTTCTCAAGTAGCAGTTTCTCTATAGCAACAGCCGCTTTTCCTTCAATATTTCCTCCCTTCCTTCCAGACATCTGTGAAGAAAAAAACCAATTCCCAAATACCTTGCATTTGAGTTTCTCTGAGAAATTGATTTAATGGACAAAAATATAGTTTCAATCAAATGTGGGACAAGGCATTTGTAGCTCCTAGATGAAATGTTGTTTTTTTATATTCTATTCCTCTTGGAGGTTACTATCAAGTGAAAGTTTTGCACCTTAGAGTCAGAGGATAAAGGAATTAAATTTTATATAATCTGGAAAATACCATCCATATGAATGATGGATGAGTGATGGATTCCCTTGTAAAGTGCAAACATATTCAGGCTAATTTCACACAGAAACATCTTGGGGAGCCCTGAGTCTAGCTGATTTAGTAGCCTCAAGAGGAACCATATCTCCTGGACTGTTTGTGGCATCTGAGTCCCTGCAGGCTGAGTGAAACTTGGCTTATTGGGAATTCCAGACCTAACTGTGATGCAGAGCCATGGCCCTGGGCAAAAAGAAAGCAGGACCCAGAAAGTGTGGAGGCAGTGGGGCAGTAGGCACTCGCTGAAGGGTAGAGTTCTTGGTTTGGAATTCCAGGTCAGAGGGGAGAGCTGAAATGAAAGCAGAAGCACCATTCCTACAACCCACAATTAAAGGTGCTCACACTAATATCTGTTATTTAAAATAAAAAGAAAGAAAGAAAACAGTCAGCAAAGAAGAAAGAACCCTACCATAGAAACTTACTATGGGAACAGGGAAGATCAGGGTTTATCTTTAGAAGGGAACATTGAAGTTTAAAAAAAAAAAAAAAAAAAAAAAAAAAAGGCAGCTTCTTCCTCAAAGAGTAATGTGAAATGGCTACCTACCTAGAGAGAATTTATAGAAAAACTCAAAAAATAATTTAAAAATTAAATGAGGACATTGAAGGAAAAAATCCAAAAGTCAAGAAAATTATAGAAAAAAAGTTAACCAACTAGAAAAGGAGAGACAGAGGATAAAAATAGCTCTATGAAAATTGGAAATAGGTATGGCAAAAGGCTACATAGCTTATCTTTTCACTCTCCTATGCTCCCTATAGGACAAAACCCTTATGGTTTGTAATTTAATGTTTTAAGACCAATGGACATTATGGCTTCACTCCAATCCAGAGAAGCAGCTAGATATGTGATCAACCATTTTTCCATTGCAGAAATTTCACATGCATTTAAGACAGTTTATGGATTGGCTCACAAATATTTTGCCTTTAGGTATTTTTGCATTGAATTTGACTTTGCCCATTCCATTGGCATTTCTTATAATCCTACTAGTAAAGTCATTGAAGTTATAAAGTTCCAAGAAATAACAAAACAGATTCCAAAGAATGGAAAAGTAGAAGAGAATGTGAAACATAAGAAAAATATAAGAATAATTGGACTGCCTAAAAGTTATTACCAAAAAAAGAACCTTGGCACAGTGATACAAGAAATAACCCAAAAAAATGTCCTTAAATGATAGAACTTGAGGGGAAAGTATAAACAGAAAAAATCACCAATCACCACCTCAAGGAGATCCTTTATGGAACACAAAGAAATATTATTACCAAATTTTGAAATCCTCAGATCAAAGAGAAAATTTTGCAAGAAGAAAGAAAAAAAATTAAAATACAGGGGAGCTACAATTAGAATTGTATAGGGCTTATCAGCAGCCACAATAAAAGACCAAAGATCCTGGAATCATTTCTACTACCAAATAAATCAAAAAGAACTAGGCCTGTGGCCAAAAATATCATATGCAGCAAAATTATCTATAATATTGAATGAAAAAATAGACATTCAACTAACTTGCAGATTTTCAGGACTTTCTATCAATCAAACTTGAACTTAATAGAAAATTTAACATATAAGAGCCAATATTAAAGAGCAGTTTCAAGGAATTCAACATAGACAAATTGTTTATGGGTTTTTTTACATGGGAAATGTATACCATATGTTTAAGACTGACATCAATAATAGGGTAGCTGAAAGAATGATTGGGGCAGAGTTAAGGTAAAAATAGTAATTAAATTATACAAATGAGGTACAGAGGAAGAATAGAAACAGAGGCATTAAAAGGGGCTCATAGTTCTAAAAACCTACTGCTCATAGTTCTGAAAACCTACTCACATGGAAAAATGGTTAAATAGGCAACACTACATATATATATATGGGAGAGGTTAAGTAATAGCAAGACAAGTCAAGAAGCAGAATTAAAACAGGTATAAGAAAGATATGTACATGTGTATGAGGGAAGGTACATGTATATATGTATATGTATATACCTACATATATATACACAAATATGTATTTTCTTAACTATAGCCTGATAGGGGGGGCATGAAAGAGTGGGGAAAAGTAAAAAAGGTGTGCAGCAGAGAACAAAAGAACAATTTACAAGGAAAGAAAGATGGACATTCATGAATATAAATTCTTCTATATATAGTTTCTTGAACTGGCAATTTGTTGTTATAGATTTTGAATCCTCCCTGGTGTTTCTACTGGGCACATGACAATGTTCTTTTTTGTTTTGTTTTATTTTGTTTTATATTCCTTTTCTATTTTTCTTTTTTTTCTTATTGATTTTTTAATAAAAGAAAAAAGGAAAAGAAAAACCCAAATATATAAAGTGCATAAATGAAGAGTGGAATTGTCTGACATATAAGATTGTATGCTTTTATAAAAGTTGGTATCAAAAAGCAACACTCCCTGCATCCTTTCTTGTTATACTCAAGGCATTTGCCTACCTTGTCTATTCTTAGTCCCAACTCTGATTTCTGTATTGTCACTGAAAGTCTACTTACAAGGCATGGGTGAGAATCTATAAATGAAGTAATAAATGCATTAAAGCAGTCTAATTCTGAAAGTTCTTCCCTTCCAAGACTGTCAGCAGCAATGGTTTGATTCATGATTTAATATTTGTTGAAACTAGATGATTGTGTGACAATTCCAGAGTTAGGTGAGTGGAAGATAACTAGACTGGACTTGAATAATTACCTATCCTGTACAAGTTATAATCTATAAGGAAAAAACGAACTGAAGAAAAAGACATTTGTTTGTACAATACAGGTTCATTGTTAGTGCCCATAATCTAGACCAGAAGATAGGGCATGAAATAGGGAACTAAGATAAAAGAAGGTGGGAAAAGAGGTAAGAGAAATATTTTAGAAGCTAAGAAATTTAATTAGAAAAAAGTAACAAATTAAAATCTCAAATTTAAAAATCAAGTAAATTTAAAAACAAAGTAATGTTTTTAACTCTAAATGTTCTCTCTGAAATGAGCGCTCCACAGTAATCAACATGAAAGATTTAACTAGGATATAGATAGGTCCTAATTTCATCATTTTAATGCCCTTCATACTAGGCTTTCCATCTCCTCAAAATTTGGGATTTGACTGGCCCTGTCCTGTATTGCTATATCTATGATTGGACTCTTTTCTGTATAATCATTTTCAGTCTCCTCCATACTAAGTGTTTTTGCTAGTTAAAGCTCTTCAAATCTACCTATTAAAATCTTACTGAATCTTCAAGGCCCAATAAGGTTAACCTTTTCTCTTTTTTGTTTTATTTTTAGGACTCATCTTCTCCAAGAAGCCTTCTCTAATTGCTCTGGTACACATTCATTTCTTCCCTTCACTGAATTCCTCTAGCACTTCTGACCTCTACCACAGAGCAGAATTTTTGGGTGCGACCTTTTCCTGTGAACACATCTTTTCCCCAACTGCTTGCTAAGCTTTTGAGGCAAGGATTTTCTCCCCTTTCCTGTATTTTCCACAGAGCTAAACACATAATACATCATGGATCACAGCTCTATAATTGAAATAAACTTCAGAAGCCATCTAGCCTAACTCTATCCTATAAATGGGGAAACTGAGGTCCAGGAAATTTAAGTCATTTAAGGAAGAACAGAGACAAAATTTAAACTTGGATTCTCTGACTCCAAGGTTAATATCTTTTTCTACTGTACCATGTTGTCCCGTTTCCATTTAAAAAAAAAGTTCTCACTCTATGGTTGATATATTGTGTTCCTAAGTCTGTCATGGCAAACAAACACCAGAGTATTTGTACTATGTGATAATTTTAAATGGAATTTCTTTTCTATCTTTTTTCTGATGGTTATTTTTAGTAATATAAAAATGACAATGATTTTGTAGATTTATTTTATATTCTAAAACACTGATAAATTTATTAATTATTTCAACTATTTTCTTACTTTATTTTCTAGGTTTTCCCAAGTATATCATATCAACTGCAAAGAGTAGTAATATTGTGTTCTCATTGCTTATTCTTATTCTTCCAACTTCTTATTGTCTTATGCAATAGCTATCATTTCTAGTAAAACACTAAATAACAGTGTTTATAATTAGCATCTTTGCTTCATCCTTGATTTTATTGGGAAGGATTCTAATTTATTCTCATAAATAATGCTTGCTCTTGGTTTTAAATAGATACTACCTGTAATTTTTTAAAAGCCCCATTTATTCCTTTGTTTTCTAGTATTACTAATAAAAATAAGCCAATTGGGGAATGGCTGAACCAGTTATAATATTTTATTATGATGGAATACTATTATAGTATTATAAGAAATTACAAGTAGAATGATTTCAGAAAAATCTAGGCAATCTTATATGAATTGATGCAAGTGAAGTAAATAGAACAAAGAGACTATTACAGTTATAGCATCAAGATTATCAGTGCTGACAGACTTAGCTACTCTTATCAACACTATAATCCAAGACAACTCCAAAAGATCCATGATGAAAAATGCTATCTACCTCTAGAGAAAAAAGTGATGAACTCTGTGTACAGATTGAAGTATTTTTTTCATTTTATTTTTCTTGCTTGTGTATGTGTGTGTGTTATTTTGTGCAACACAGATAATATGAAAGTACGTTTTGCATAATTTCTTACGTACAATTGATAGCATATTACTTTCCTTCTCAAGAGATAGGGGAGAGACAAGAGAAAGGGAGAGAATTTGGGACACAAAATTTTTAATGTTATTAAAAATATTTAGTAAAAATTAAAATATGTTAAAATAAGAATGGGAATTGTATTTTGTGAAAAGTTTATTTCCTGGACAATCATTTTATTACCAATATGTTCAATTATGCCTATAATTTTCCTGATATTGAATCAGCCCTGCATTCCTGCTATAAAACCCACTTAGCCATAATATATTATATCTTTGTGATAGATTGCTGTAATCTCCCTCGGAGTATTTTATTTAAATTTTTTCCATCAATATTAATAAGGGAAATTGTCTATAATTTTCTTTATCTCTTTCAACTCTTCATGGTTTAGTTTGGTACACTGATTTATTCAGTATATTGGGAGCAAAGACTAGAAACCAGGAGACTAAATTCTTACTCTAGTTCAATCACTAATTAGCTATGTCATCTGGCAAGTCACTTCACCTCATTGGACTTAGGTCTTCACCTCTAAAATGGACATATTAATCTCTTCTTGTCTACTTCAAAGGATCAAATGAGATGTGTGGAAAAGTGAAAATAATTTGGAAAGAATTATAGCTTTCCTCCCTCTTCTCTACCCAAAAGTGGAGGACTATGGACATGGAAACAGGTATATACTATCAGACATAGCCAATATCTTGGCTTTTTTTTTTTTACTTAACTCTGCTTTTTTAATTACAAGATCTGGTTCTATAGGAAGAGAACAAGAGATAGGGTAGAATCATTGGAGAGTGGTAGAATGACAGCATTGTTTTATATATAAAAAATATACACAAAAGGGCAGGGGAAGAGAAGTAATGCAATGTACCATGCAGATATATGTTATAGTTGCAATTGACTTTTTTAAAGAAAAGCTAACATTTTCCCCAAATAAGCAAAAAGAAAAAAAAAAGAAAAAAAGAAAAAGAAAAACCTCCACCAACAACTAAGATTACAAAGAACAGGTGTATTTTTAAGAGAGCTTAAAAGGACCCCACTACTCTGTTGGAAGCCTTCTATCTCACTAAGCATCTTCTCCTTCCCCAGCTCTAATTGAGGGATCTTAATTGGGTCGCTATGGAAAACAGCAACAGGGGCTTAGAGCAGCTGGAGATTGGGAGTACAGAGAAACCTAACACCAAGCACAGCCTTTCTATTCTCACCAGAGCTAGTCAACAACACATCCTTCCCATCCTTCTAAGCAGCATCCTGGGGTTCCTGGGACCACCTGGCTTCACAAAGACTTCTGGAGAAAAGTAGAGGTATCCCTGAGTCTTTTCTTGGGGGCACAACTGTCCCTCAGTACTCATTTAAATTATGTAAAAGTCTATTCTCAAAACCCAAATATTATGGAGAAATTAATAATAAGGCATTCAACTTTTAAAATATGATTTAAGCAACTTGTGTCTTGCTGAAACTCAGTAACACTACTGAACTGTATTTTAAAACTGTTTCTGAGAGGCAGGACAGGGCAATGAGTAGAGAGACAACTTCAGAGGGAAGACTTGAGTTCAAGATTCGTGACTGTCATTGGCTATGTGAATGAATGTAATCAAATCATTTAACTTCTCAAAGATCCAAGTGACTCACATTGACAAAGGGAATTTTCCCCATTAGTTTTTGCCTATACCCATGAGCCCTTACTGTCAAAGAAGCACATTCTGATCCATATCTCCCCCTCAGTCCTTAAGGGCCTTGACTGACTAGGGGCTATGGCCTTAGTAAAACTTTTTTTAATTTGAGAAGCAATAGGGAAGAAGAACTTACAGAAGTTCTTCACCTGTTCAAGTCAAAATGAGGATGGGAATAATCCACAATTAAGTCTTTAGTGAAATGTTATGCAATTAAAATGAACAGGAAGCTCTGGAAATGAATTAATTAAATGTACTCTCTCATCTCTGAAGAGATAGAGAACTATGGGTGTAGAGTATTGTCTGAATATGATTATATCCACTTTTATTGATTCCAGTGAACTGTCTTTTTTTTTATTCTTTTTTACAAGGAAAACCTCGTTGGGTTGGGGAGCAGCAAAGTATACATTTAGAATTGAATATGATACAAAAAACAAGAGATAGCAATTTTAAAAATCAAAGAAAAATTGACTCTTTGAGCTAAATGGCCCTAAGTTAGGAAGCTGTCTAAAGCCAAAGCAAAGTCAAAAACAGGAACTACCAAGAGGGCTTAAGAACTAGTGAAGAGCAACGTCCAGCATTCAGGCTATGAGTATTTGATAGGAGACAAGGAATAGGATATGGAACTGAACACTCTTTTGTTTTATAGATATATGCATTTCTTCATACCCAGTTTCAGACAATAACTAGAACTTCCTTCTAGTTTCTTCATTGTTATTATTTTTGTTTAAATGTCTTTATGTTACATTTTACATCACAATCATTCCTTTTTTCACTTTAACTCCCTACTCCACTCCTGCATTATTCAAAAAAAAAGGTCAAGCAAAACCAATGAGTAAAGCAATAATCTGCCTTCATCAACTATATTAGGTTCCATAACCATCTGACTTTTGGATAGATTCATTGTTGGTCATTAAATTTATTCTGACTTCAATTGTGAGTGTGGTTTTATTTCTATTATTGTAGTGATTGCATATACTGCTCTTCTGGGTCTACTTACTTTATTTTGAGTCAATTCATATAAATCTTCCTGTGTTTTGTGGAAATTCTCAGCTATCATTGATTATTTTCATCTCTTACTGTCTTTGCCAACCTTCCCATTTCTTCTGAAATCCCTTTAGCCTGAGGCCCTGCCACCACCCTGATTCTTGTTCATGAAAATAACAAAGGCCACTCAATCTCATAGAGGTGATACTAAATCTAGATTTATCCCCTAAATACTTAGTGATCCTGTGTTAGTGATAAGATATCTATTTAGAATCATTGGCTGTTCTGACTACATAATTCAATGATTCTTCTATATGGAGATCTAATCACAAACAGAGTTTCAATCTAGATTACATGATGGAGCCAGTTTTTGTCATTACTTCAATACCAAAAGTTCTGGCTCTTCTCCTTACTCTCTGTGTGACCCAAAGTATGTCATTTAAAACTGTCTGGGCTACAAGCCATAAATGAATTCTCAAAGGAAAAAAAAAAAAACAAGATTTTTAAAAAAGCAAAATAAAAAGAATTGGACTAGTTCAGTCCCTTCCATCTTTAAATATTATGATTCATTAGATACTATGGGGAAAATCTGTCTAAACCATTACTGTCTATATTGAGAAGTATTGTTCAATTCTTTTTCAGTCTTATCTGTCTCTTCATGATCCCATTTGGGATTTTCTTGGCAAAGATAATAGTTTGCCATTTCCTTCTGCAGTTCATTTTACAAATGAGAAAACTGAGATAAACAGGGTTAAGTGATTTGCCCAGCATCACACAGCTAGAAAGCATCTGAAGCCAGATTGGAACTCAGAAAGGTGAGTCTTCCTGACTCCAGACCTGAAAAAAGTCTATCCATTTGCACCATGTAGCTACCCTGATGTCAAGGATTAGAATGCTATGTGAGTGTAATAAAGAATTATCCAAAATGGTCTAAGGATATAGACAGCCAATTTTCTAATGAAGAAATCAAAACTATTTCTAGGATGTGAGAAAACTGGGACACTGATACATTGTTGGTGGAACTGTGAACAGATCCAACCATTCTGGAAAGCAATCTGGAACTATGCTTAAAAAGCTATCAAACTGACCTAGTAGTGTTTCTACTGAGCCTATATCCCAAAGAGATCTTAAAGAAGGGAAAGGGACCCACATGTGCAAAAAATGTTTGTGGCAGCCCTTTTTGTAGTGGCAAAAAACTGGAAACTGAATGAATGCCCATTAGTTGGAGAATGACTGAGTAAGTTATGGTATATGAATGTTATGGAATATTATTGTTCTGTAAGAAATGATCAGCAGGATGGTTTCAGAAAGGTTTGAAGAGACTTATGTGAAGTGATGCTGAGTGAAATGAGCAGTACCAGGAGATCATTATACATTGCAACAACAAGACTATACCATGATCAATTCTGATGGACATGGCTCTCTTCAATAATGAGATGATTCAAACCAATTCCAATTGTTCAATGATGAAGAGAGCCGTCTGCCCCCAAAGAGAGCACCTTGGAAGCTAAGTGTGGATTACAACATAGCATTCTCGTTCTTTCTGTAGTTGTTTGTTTGCATTTTGTTTTCTTTCTCAGAATTTTTTTTTCCTTCTTGATCCAATTTTTCTTGTGTACCAAGATAACTGTATATATATATATATATATATGTACATATATATGTGTATGTATATATATATATATGTATATGTATATATTGGATTTAACATATATTTGGACTACCTGCCAGCTAGGGAAGGGATGGGGGGAAAGAAGGAAAAATTTGGAACAAAAAGTTTTGTAAGGATCAATGTTGAAAAATTATTCATGCACATGTTTTGTAAATAAAACACTTTAATAAATTTTAAAAAAAAAAGGAAAAATGGAGATTAAAGGATCATAGATTGATAACTGGGGGAAAAAAAAGAAAACCCCATTGACAGGTCCAGGGGGTCATGAAAATTGAGACATGGTTGAATAACTTTACAACAACAATAGCAGCAGCAAGACAGCATTGTGCTTAGCATTGAGGGGGGAGGGGGTGTGCAAAGTTTAGATAAGTCTCCCTGCTCTCATGTCCATGAGAATAGTCTGGTAGAGAGACAAACATGTGAGAGTAACCATGAATTATGAGATGAATAAAAGATGAGTGTCTCTGTGTGTATAATATGTATATTTATACTTGTTTATGTATATATATATGTACATATATATATATATATATGCAAACATTTACATATGGAATAAAAAAAATAATTACCCAATGGGAAACACCTATTCAGTAAGAACTGAAAATTCAAAATGTATAATGAAAATGGCTCTTTGAAGTCAAGTTAGTAAAGATCAAGGGGTTGGACAACTATGAAATGTAAACCGAACCTAGTAGAATCAGCCCACCAAGTATGGAACAACCCAAAGACCCTTCAAGAAGCTGGGCAACCAGAATCTGGAGAGATAAAGTAGACAACTTTGGATACAAGAAATAACAATGATAGCTTACATTTCTATGCTGTTTGAAGGTTTCAAGAGAATTTTATGTACCTCATTTAAGCCTCAAAATAACCCTGTGCGGGGAAACATTATCAAGCCTCTTGTATAAATAATGAAACTGAGGATCAAAGAAATTAATGACTTGCTCACAATCACAGAATTAGTAAATGCTGAAGGATTTCAAACATGGGTCTTCTGACTCCAAGGTCAGCTCTCTCCATAATCTCTAGCTACTCCATAATCTCTGCTTTTATGTAGAAGTTTTGTTTTGTTTTGTGAGAGATGTAAAATGAACTATAGTAAAGATTGGTTCTGTATCTTCTCGAACAGGTAGGTTTTATTTTGCAACAGTCCATGCAATTAGTATATGATTGCAGTTAAATACTATTGTGCTATAAGAAATGATGAGGGGGAATAGTTACAGAAAAACCCCGGGAAGACATGAACTGATAGCAGCAAAGTGTTCATTTGAACCGTACTTGCAACAGTAATAGTAACATTGTAACAGTCATTAACTGTGAAACACTTAACTATTCTGATTATTAAAATGATCCAAGACAAGTCTAAAGAACTGATGAAAAATGCTATAAAAAGAAAGAAAACTGATGAACTTTGAATATAAATTGAAATATACTTTTTCCACTTTCTTTTTTGTAATATAAACAAGATAGAATTATTTTGCATTACTTCATATATATAATGAGTATTATGTTGCTTGCCTTTTCAGTGGGAGAAGACGCTAATTGGAGGGAGAAATTTTGAAGCTCAAATTTTTCAAGGAAGGAAGGAAAAGAAGGAGGGAAAGAAGGAAAGAAGGAGGGAGGGAGAAAGGAAGGGAGAAGGGAGGAAGGGAGGGAGGGAGGGAGAAAGGAAGGGAGGAGGGAGGAAGGGAGGGAGGAAGGGAGAAAGGAAGGGAGGAGGGAGGAAGGAAGGGAAAGAGGAAGGGAGGGAGGAAGGAAGGGAGTAGGGGGGAGGGAGGAAGCTTTCAACCTCATAAAATGGAGATCTTAAGAGCAACTTCCTCACAGAATTGTTCTAGGGATCAAATGAGGTAACACTTTACAGACTTTAAAGTACTATGTAATATAGTTGAATGTAACTAATATAGTTAAATGTAGCTATTGTAGTAAATGTAACTATTATTTTCATTAACTATAATCCATCTGAAGCACAAATTTCAACTCTTCCATCAACTGCAACTGCTGTGATTACTAAACTTCAATCAATTGCTTCAATTCAATGTCTCTGAAGTTTTCTGAGAACTAACTCTGTTAGTTCTATGTCTTTTGAACTGTCATGTAACTACTTTCCCTGAATATCTTAGCTCAATTGTCACCCAATTTAAGGTCAAAAATCCTTTGTAATTCTTTTATCTTATCAAACTACCTTAGGTAGGAAAATCTCTTTGGCATTCTATTTCCTCAACCAGAAAAAGAAACTGAGTGAAACTGTCATAAGAAAAAAAATTTAATGTCTCTCCACTAGCCCTGTTGATCTATATAAATAATAATATGATGTGCTGGCTAGAGAAGGCTGAAAGGCAGAGGCCTACTTCTTCCCAACAACATATCACAGCTTGGTTTCTTTCAGATCTCACTACATATATGATAACTTTTGAGGTAAATAGAGCAAATATTATTTTCCCCATTGTATAAGAAAAGAAATTGAGAGAGAAATTAAATGGTTTGCCCAATATTAAACAATGGTGAAGTTACGACTGGAACCTATATGTTATGACTTGCACATCTAGACATGAGAGTTAAGTACCTGGTAGCTAATTTGCATAGTGGATAGAATACAGGGAGTCCAGAAGATTTAAGTTTAAATATGGCCTCAAACACTTACTTAGTGAAAAGAGCACTGGGGTACAAGAAGTCAGAGGAACTGTGTTTGGACCCTGGCTCTGCCATTTATTTTTTGTGTACTCCTGGATAACTTACTTGCCTTTCATCTGCCTCCGTTTTCTGAACTGTAAAATGGAAATAATAATAACATCTCTCTTCTTGTGAGGACCAAAGGAGATAATATTTGTAAAGCACATTACACAATGCCTGGCACCTGGTAGGTAGATGCTTAATAAATGTTTGTTTACTTCCTACCTTTATATCCATAATCTTGATATTCATAAATTTTTCATAGGACTATAGATTTACAAAAGAACCTAAGAAGCAATTTAGTCCATTGCCCTCATTTTACCTATAAGAAAATTAAGACTTAGAGAAATAAAGTGACAAGCCCAAAATGACTTACCCTTTTTCCACAAAGGTAATTGTAAATGGTAGAGCCAGAATTTGAACCCAGACCCTTGGACCTTATGTGTTTTTTTCATTATATCATGATGACTCCTCCCTTCTTATTCCCATTCCTCTGTGTTTTAAAAAAAAAAAAAAAAGCATAGCAGTCTAAGTAGGCTCCAGAATAGTTATATTTTTACATCTACAAACTAAAACTTGAATAAGCACATTGTAGGAATTCTATCTTAAGAGCCCTATCGGGAGAGGTTTAGGTATTGAACCCAGAACTACCAAAGCAGGAACCCTTCAAGACTTTATAATTTATATGGGGTAAAAGGGAATTCAGATGATGGGTGGGGAAAATAAGAGAAAATGTAAACTGATGGGATTAAACTTTGGTCCTCTTCAGTGTCATAATCAGCTGTGAACCTGCTTTCAGGTAACTGGTTTCTCTACTATTCCACAGTCCCCTAATACTGATTTCTCTTGCTTAGGTCAATCTTGGCAAAAAGAGATAAAAGAAATATTCATTACCTCATAAAATGCTGACTCAGAGAAGACGCACTAGTTCTTTCACTCCCTTTCTGGGAAGACTCTCCAATTCACACAACCAGGGAAATGCTGGGAGGTTGTATGTCAAAGAGGGCTTGAAGAGGATGAAAAGAAAATCTGAGAAGACTGGCTTCCATTTAGTAGGACACATTCAGGAAGACCAGGTAGAATCTACAGAAAAGTCTTATGCTGTCACTCACTTAGATTACTCCATAATTTCAAGTTGTAGAAACTATGTCATCTTTGAGATTAGCTTGAGATACCCTGGAGGATGTTGTTTACCAAACATCAGAGGGCATATTGCCTGGCATATTGCTCTTTAAAGGGCTTGGCTGATGCCCAGAATAAGGCCTTTTATGACCCAAGCAAATCACAATCCTGATCAAATGCTGAAGCTAGCTCACCCTGATGGAAATGGATTCAGAGATTTCCTTCCCTCTCCCTTGCTCATTAGTCCTAATTGAGGCCTTGCTCTGAACTGCCCCAAACAAGGGCTCTGGGTGTATAATTGACAGTAATTGCTGGCAAACCAGCCACTGATGTAACAAATAGGCTTTTGTCAGAGACACTGTGGTCAAAACCCAGATCTACAGGGGAGAGAGACAAGAGTAATCTTCTTGTTGGCTCCATCCCAGCCTAATAGTATAGTTACAATACTCATTTGTCAGAGCAACACTTCCTTAGCAATGCAGAACCATAGGATTCAAGAGCTGGAAAGGATCTTAGTTGAGACTCATAGATTGAAGTCATATAGGTAATCCCTAGAACTCCTATTTCCATGTAACACACTGCCCTTCACAGAATGCATGTCCCAGAGAAGCAATGTTGTGTAGTATGGGGCTGGAATGAGGGTGTGAGGACTGGAAGTGGAAATTAGAAGGTGAGGATTCAGAGCCCACTAACATTTGCTAGTATGTGACACCAGTTAGGTCAAGTAATTAAAAGGCATTTATTACACCCTCACCATATTCCATGTACTCTGCTAGAACCTGTGTCTACAAAGATAAAAGCCAAAATTATCTTTGCCCTCAAGAAGGTCTATTATTTATATTAACCTATCTTCAATTTCCCCATCTGTAAATGAGGACATAATATTTGAATTTTTTCCTTACAAGGTAATTGCAAAGGAAGTGATTTGCTATTTTTTAAGGCATGAATTACTATTTTATCCTTTTAATTCATTCTCCTTCCCAAATTCTTCTTTAGGGGGAAAACCAATAATTACAAAACCTATATAACAACTGTGCATTGCCTATTAGAACAAATTCCCATATTGGTCATATCCAATAAGAAATGCCTCATCCTGCATTTTTAGAGCAATCACCTCTGTCAGAACATAGATATTACAGTTCATTACTGGCCTTTATTTATCGGCATTGATCAGAGTTCTTAAGTCTTTCAAGTTGTTTGTCATTACAATATTGTTTCTATAGAACAAATTGGTCTCCTGGTTCCTCTTACTTTATCCTTCATTAGTTCCAATTTTATCTGAAAACATCTTTTATTGCATTACAGTCATATACCATTATCTGTTCAGCCCATTTGATGGTATCCCTTTAGCTTCCATTTCTTTTGCTAAAACAGAAAATGCTATTATTAATATTTTTGTACAATCATATGAATTCTTTCCCTTCTCATTTGATAACTTTGGAGATAAACCTTGGAGTGATATAAGGGGTTGTGATGCTGAATATACTGTGACTATGTAGGTTATGTGTCCCACATAGGACTGTTTATATGTGGCTAGAATCGAGGCATAGATATCTCTACTCTCTTCTACCCATTTTCTCCAATGAAATCCTTTATTCCTGCCAAGAGGAAAGGTAAAAGGCCAGATGCTGGCCACTCTGCTCTCTCTAGAGAGAAGTACTAAATGAGAACTGTATCTATTCATCCCCAAATGCAAATATTATTGAGTTTAGTGGAAATATTTTTAGATCCAAAATGAGCACCTAATCAGTGTTCTTTAAGAGACAAGAAGTGCTCTCCAAACTTTAAATCCGAGGCTTAACTCTCTTCCTACCAGACTCCAGATCTACAAAGACCACATGTTGAGAAAAACAAATAAACTCATTTATCCAAGCTCATAGAAAACAGAAATCAGAGAAAGTATGTACACGATAATATATACCATTCAATATACAGAGTGAATGAGCTTTCCTATTGGGATCCAGAAATCTCAAATAACCAAGATATTGGGAATTCCTGATATCACCCAAGGTGAAATTCCCCCAAGTCTTTGGTTAAACACGTTGAAAATAGGGGCAGAGCACTCTTCATGTTGGTTTCTCTTTCTTCAGGGATCTGAAGAAATCCTGTAATTTATGTCTTATCTCTAAGTGGGAAGCCAGAAAAGGAGTAAGCTTTCACTATTGCTATTCTTGACATAGGCATGGGGCATAGAATAATCAGAAGAACTTTATTCAAATTGACTTTGAGCAATGGATTACAGCAGTCTTATTAGATAGAAAGGTATGCATATTTCAGTAACTTAGAGGGAAAAAAATTCCAAATTATTTTTCAGAATGGATGGAGCAAACACTGCTCTTGGGTGAGATCTGGAATTCATATATTTGTCACTTTTGTGGTTTGGGTTTTGTTTTTTGTAAGGGATTTTTGGTCAGCTTTGCCTATCTATTGGTGTGAGGTGAAACCTCAGAGTTGCTTTAATTTTAATTTTTAAAATTATCAATGATTTGCTGATAGCAACTTCTTTTAGATTAGATATATGTGTATTTTTTAAAATTCCTTATACATTTCCTTTGACTGCATATCAATTCAGGAATGGCTCTTATTCTTATAAATTTGCATCAATCATTATGTACCTTGGAAATGAGAACTTCATCATAGAAATTTATTGCAAAGACTTTTGAGAGAAATGCTATGTAAAAGGGAAAGTATTGCATTAATGTTTATTATTATAACAGTTATAATATTTTAAGAAAGCATTAGTGAAATCACTTTTTCTTTGGCTAGGGAAGATAACTCCAGACTTTTTTAAGAAATCACTTCTTTTGTGCAAGCAAATAAACAAACAAAGAAAAAACTTACTTTTCATATATTCAATAAATTACGTATTGAATGCCTGCTGTATAGAAAGCATTGTACTAGGGAGCATTGTACATCTATTATAGGGAGAATAATAGAATCAACAACAGAACCTTGAAGAACCCTGACATTTAAATTCAAGGAGGAGGAAGAGAAGTCTGCAAAGGACAATGGAGTCATCAGAGAAAAAGGAAAATTTAAATATTGTATAATTCATCTAAGGCAAGGATTTCAGGCAAAAGACAGTCAATAGGATAAAATTCAATGGACCAATTAAGAAAGAGAAACGGTGGGGAAGTCAGTTCTTATCCAATCTATACCTGAATAAGAGTCCTTTCCATAATATACCTAATAATTTTCTAGCCAACTCTGTCATCTACCTTACATCCCTCAATATCCTTCTGAAATTTCCCTTGGATTTTGAAAGTGCCTTGTTAGTCATCAAATTCAACATTTGTTTGGGTTTTTTAATCCACATTAATCCTTACCTTTTTAGTCTTCTCTTGAACATTTCTGAAGAAGAAGAGATCATTATTCTAGAAGTAGGTCATTCCATGTTTGGGAACTTGTAATTGTTGGGAATTTTTTCTTGACAATAAACCTAAATTTACTTCTTTGCCATTTCCATTCATTTCTCTTAGACCTATCTTCTGGGCACTGGCAGAAGTTCACTCCCTTCTGGGAGACCTTTCAGATACTTGAAGTCAGTTCTCAGGTTTTTTTCCTTCATAGTTTACTAGATACATGTCTTTTTTTATTAAAAAGTTAAATTTTATTTTGTTTCAAAATGAAAATCTGTCTTTCTCTACTTTCTCCTACCTCTTCTCCCCCATTGAGAACAGGGAAAAATTCCCCATTAGAAACACAAATTGTCTAAATCAAGAAAAATATGCCTCAATTTTTGAACAATGTTTTTTGAGTGATCTTAAATCACTGTACTGTACTGTACAGTGAGGAGATACTGTAATATTTAACTAGAAAGAATAATTTGAGATCCATAGGGAATCTGTTTTCCATTTGCATTTTATATAGGATATCCTCTATGATAGTTGGTCAACACTTCTGTCTAGCCACCTTTCTTTTTTTATGCTTCCCTTAATTTTACTAATCAAACAATTATTGGAAAATATTAATTCAAAGTTATGGTATATGAATATTATGGAATATTATTTTTCTATAAGAAATTATCAGGAGGATTATTTTAGAGAGGCCTGATATATGAACTGATACATAGTGAAATGAGCAGAACCAGATCAAAGTACACAGAAACATCAATATTATATGATGATCAATTCTGATGAACATGACTCTTTCCAACAATGAGGTGATTGATTCCAGTTCTAAAGATCTTGTAATGAGGAGAGCCATCTACACCCAGAGACAGGACTGTAGGAACTGAATATGGATCACAATATAATATTCTCACTCTTTTTGATGTTATTGGCTTACATTTTGTTTTCTTATTCTTTTTCTTTCCTTTTTGATCTGATTTTTCTTGTGCAGCAAAAAAAATTGTATAAATATGTTTACACATATTGGATTTAACGTATAGTTTAACATGTCTAACGTATATTGGATTGCTTGCCATCTAAAGAAGGGAGTGGGGGAGGAGAATAAAATCTAAAACACAAGTCTATGCAAGGGTCGATGATGAAAAATTATCTGTGCATATGTTTTGAAAATAAAAAGCTTTTTAAAAATACACAAAAAAGGAAATTTTTAATTCAGTAATTGAATCTCTGAAGGAATCTTGTACAATCTATTTGTTAAGGTCGTTTTTCTGAAAATTGAATGGATGCCCATCAACTGGAGAATGACTGAATAAATTTTGGTATATGAATGTTATGGAATATTATTGTTCTGTAAGAAATGACCAGCAGGATGTTACGTGAACTGATGCTAAGTGAAATGAGCAGAACCAGGAGATCATTATACATGGCAACAACAACATTATACAATGATGAATTCTGATGGACATGGCTCTCTTCAACAATGAAATGATTCAAACCAGTTCCAATTGTTCAGTGATGAAAAAAATCCATCTACACACAAAGAGAGGACTGTTGGAACTGAAAGTGAATCACAACATAGCACTTTCACTCTTTCTGTTGTTTGCTTGGATTTTGTTTTCTTTCTCAGTTATTTTTTCCTTCTTGATCTGATTTTTCTTGTACAACAAGATAACTGTATAAATATGTATACATATATTATATTTAACATATATTTTGATATATTTAATATGTATTGGATTATCTACCAACTGGGGGGAGGGGAAAGGAGGGAAAAATTTGGAACAGAAGGTTTTACAAGGGTCAATGTTGAAAAATTGCCCATGCATATGTTTTGTAAATAAAAAGCCTTAATAAAATAAAAAGGTTGCTTCTTCGTAAGATTTTTAGTGATAATTTATGAGATGCTTCATATCCATTTGTCATCAACAAACACATATACAAAAATATTTACAGAATAAGAAAATGAAGCTTTTCACACACAAACAAAAGATTTACTTTATCTTTCTTTACAAATATTTTATTGATATCTTTTTCTTTACATCAAAAACACTTTAACTTATTTCCTACATGTTAAACTCACTTGAAACAAGGAAAAACAATTAAACACATTTGATATGGTGATCACATCTGAAAATATAGACAATATTTTTGCCTATGTAGTATTCCACCTTTCTGCCATGAGGTAGATATGTTCCAATATTTGTTCTCTAGAATCAGAATTTTTTCCTACCAAAAAAAAAAAAGTTCATGTTCCTTTTATTTGTCTTACCCTCCTCTGGCTTCAGTTTCCATGAGGGGTGTGAAAGGATTGGATTAAATGATATCTGAAATCTGTTCCTCTGCTAGATCTGAAATCCTATGATCATAATATGTACATTGCAATAGTCATGGTCCATATTTTTCTTATGATTCTGCTTATTTAACTCTAAATCAGTTCATAACTATCTTCCTATGTTTCTCTAAATTTATTGTGATCCATTATTCCTTTCTGCACAATAATATGCCATTGTATTTAGAAAGAGGAATTCAACAATGAGGATCCAATAATTGTTAGTGTCGTTCCTTAAATTCACCACAGATGATTATTTACTCCATTAAAGGCCTTTTTGGTTTTTTCCTGATATTGAAAGGACCAAGGGAAGCAATTTTAGAATCAATCTTTTCTCAACCAAACCATGTGACCAGGCCATTTTCTTTTCAAACTATAGATTTTCTTGATCCATTTGGGATTTTTCCCACTAACCATAATCTCCATGGGAATGGCTTTCAAACTCAGGAAGTACAAATTCATCAGTTAGACATTTCCAGCATAGTAAGACCAAAAAAAATCTAACAGGAGAACATCAACAATTACTAACCTATATAACTCTCCATCTTTATATTGGAACTTGCTTTATGAAAGTCATCTATATAAGGATTGAGGACATCCTCAATGAGGGTACTAATAAGAAAAATTAGATTTTCTTAGTTGACATTCTACAACAGACCACATCTTTACTATTTTATATTTGACTGAAAGATATAGAGAGATGTAAGCATCTTAAACTCAAAATAGCCCAAACTGAATTCATTACCTTTCCCCTATAATTCCTTCTTTCAAACTTTTCTGTTACCATTAAATGAATCATTCTGGCCCCTAGGCTCACAATAAAGGTGTCATCCTTAATTCCTCACTATTTCTCATTTGTCACATCCAATCTTTTGCCAAGGCCTGCTGATTTCAGCATCTCTCTCATCTGGTATCATGCTAGTACAAACCATCATCTACTCACACCTGGATTATTGCAATGGTCTGCCAGTTGTCTGCCTGCCATAAACCTTTCCTCCCTCCAGTCCAGCCTCCATTTAAGTCTGACTATGTAGCTCCACTAGCTTCTCAATCCCTTTGGAATTAAATATAAAATGTCTTCTTTTCATATATATCCCTCAATGTCCTTACAACAGTGTCATAGTCAACATGAATCTTCACTATGTATACTTTGATCCAGTCCATCTTCTTTTCCTATCTTTTTTTTTCTATGATAGTTTACCCGCCCCTATAAGTATATCTTGAATTGTGATGTTAGAGTATAAGTATATTGGCTATATTGTCCTTGGTAGTGAAAAATTTGTTTTTCTTCTGTTGTTTTTCATCCTTAAAGAGTCCTATAGCTGAATTTCCTCATCTCTAAAAAAGGGACAATAACATCTGCATACCTCATTGTGTTACAAAAACATTGTGTAAAACTTAACTTAATATGTAAATGTGAGTTAAAATATTAATTATTTTATGTGTGTAATATCACACAATATCATCTAGGATCCTATACCAGAAGTTCACATCCCTCATAGTCAAGAAATTCTGCCTAACATCCCACTTGCAATCCACTTGCTATTATTTGAATTCATTTCTCTTCCTAACCTTTTGAGCCACTTCTTCAAAGAGCCTGATTACTGTCCTGAAACACTTTATGCAAGGGGTCACAACACAACACAATGCAATATAACATGAGTTGTTTGGCTAAAAGCATTGTCAAGAGAATTTGTTTTGAGACCAGGAGGAAGAATAGCAGATGCTCCACATCTGCTTATTAAACTACTTATCATCTCTAATTGCAGCAAAACACCCTCCAGAAAATGATCACACTTTGGGGAACAATAGTGTCACATAAGTGTTATGATTTAGTGTGCCAAAACATATTCCTGACTTAAAATGCTGGCAAGAAGCACCAATTGAGAACAAGACAACCGAGTCCTAATGCAGCTGTTCATTTTCTGTGTGGTCTTGGACAGGTAACTTTATCTCCCTGAGACTCATTTTCCTTTTTTGGAAAGTAAAGGATTGAACTACACATCTTCTAAAGTTCCCTTCCAGTTCTAAGATCTTATTATTCCCTAATACTTCTTTGACCTGATCCACCTCACTTAGGTCATTCTTTTGTTTCAAGGTCTTATAAAATGCAAATGTCACCTGCCCAGTTATCATATGAATCTGGAAGCAACTGGGTTTTTTTGTTTGTTTGATTTGTTTCATATTTTTTTATCTCAGGTAAACTAGTTTCTCTGTTTCAGTTCTGTTTTGAAAAGAGTCAAAGTAGGGAGTTGAAGAACTTGGTCATTGCATGGAGAAAGCAGGCCTAGAGTCTTGCTCTGCAGCATTGAATCCAAGTAGCTATAGTATAGAAGAGAGGACTGTAGGAGATAACAAGAGGAACATTGAAAAAAGATGTGGGAGAACACTGAAGTGTTCTTCCCAGTGAGAACACCTCACTGACTTAACAAAAGTCAATAGGGTAGGGGAAAAGATCAAGCCAGAAAAGAAAAAGGAGAAGGGAAAAGGAAAGGAAATGGAGAAAGGAAATAAGAGGATCAGAAAGTAAATGAGGAGTCAAAGGTAGGGAGGGAGATATTCTGTTTTCTGTAGTACTATAGATCACAGAGGAGTAGTCAGAGTAGCCTTAAAAAAAAAAATAAGGAAGTGGATCTTGACCTAGATATCTAGATGACACAGTGAACACAGGGCTGACATTATAGTCAGGAAGACCTTGAGTTCACAATCCTGTCTCAGAAACCACATAGCTGCAGGACCATACACTAAAATTCTCTCAGCATTCAGTTTCATCATCTGTGAAATGGGGATAATAATAGCACTTACCTCAAAGAGATAGTGTGAAGTTCAAATGAGATACATGTGTAAGATATCATGTAAAGTGCTATATGAAGGATATAAAAGCATAATTCTTCTTTTTTAGTGATCTATAACAGTGCTCTACTTCAGTCCTATTTATTAATGCAATCTAGGGTTCTCAAAGGTCTTATCTTTATTTAGTTCTGCAATATCCTATTAAATTGTACAGGGCTGAGATATATGAACTTCATAACTTTGTATATATCTGTTAACTGAGGACTGGACCAGCTAAATTCAGAGAAGCTTGGGAGTGGGTGGATAGTGGGTTGGAGTTTTTTAAAAGCCAACTCACAACCTATTTTGTCTTGAAGGAGTCATAATTAATCTTAATAGAATGAGTACTCACCCAATCAGATCCTTGCCTAACTGAAGTTTTGAAGTCCAGTATTCATATCAAAAGAAAGGAATAATCATCTGTAGGATACTTTCAAGTCATTTATATTGGCTCTTCGATGCTTTTCTTCCTAGCAGATTTATGTGCCTGTGCACATATGCATGTGTACATTTGTGTGTATGTGTGTGTGTGTACATGAGCACACTCACATGCTCACACACCTGATTCAGATCAATCATAAGTTGAATCTGTAGTTCCCAAATACATAAAAATGGATGGTAAGAGGAAAGAAGAATGAAATTAAACAATCATCGTGCAAACCCTCCAAAGGAGGTAAGCCATTTTTGATCCCCTTGTTAGTGGTCTCCCTATGAAATCACCATATATATTTTGCATTTATGTGTATGTTGCTTTTATCTTATAGAATATAAGCTTTTTATAAATCAGAAATTGCTTTATTTTTGTTCATGCATCCCCAGTGACTAACCTAGTCACTGGTAACTATAGGTGTTTAAACACTTATTGAAAGAATGAGTGAATTATAGAACTAGGTGACATATTGAATGAGCCTTGAGTCAAAAAGTCTCATTTTCCTGAATTTAAAAATTGCCTTAGATGCTTACTAGCTGTGTGAACTTGGGCAAATCATTTAACCCCATTTCTTCATCTATAAAATGATCTAGAGAAGAAAATGGCAAACCACTTCAGTATCTATGCCAAGAAAACCCCAAATGAGATCACAAAAAGTCAAACATGACTGGACAACAATAAATTGGAACACTAACAAAAGAGTGGGTAGGTACAAAAGCAGGGGAAATTAGAGAAAATGGCATAAACATATAGGTGAATGGGGAAATCTAATTATCAATGAATAATTGGCTAACCAATGCTCTGAGATCACAATGGCTAAGTCATTCTTAGCCCAGGGAGAAAAAAAAGCCTCCCAGAGTATTAAAATTAAGTTTATGAACAAATTTTTCTGTACTCCATGACATAGGGGTTACAGGAAAAGAACATTGGATTGAGACTGAGCAGAAGTACTGTAGTATCATAAATTTAGAACTGAAGAGGACCTTAGAAACTCTGATCCAATTTCATCATTTTATAGATGAGAAAATTAAGGTATATGGAAATGCCCAAGGTCACACAGCAAAGAAGTGACAGAACAGAATTTTAAAACTATGTTCTTTTTTTTAGTATTTTAGTTTTCCAAATTCATGCAAATTTTCAACATTTACTCTTGCAAAATCTTGTGTTACAAATGTTTTCTTTCTCTCTCTCTTCTCTCCCCAAGACAGCATAAAATCTAGTATAGATTAAACATGTGCAACTCTTCTAAACATATTCCATTTCCATAAACAATTTCCTTATTTGTCATGATGCACAAGAAAAATCAGATCAAAAAGGGAAAAAACGTGAAAAAGAAAAAAAAACTAGTAAACAAAGAACAATCAAGAAAAGGGGAAAATACTAAGCTTTAATCACAGTACTCTCCCTGGATATAGATGACACTTTCCATCATAAGTCTATTGGAATTGCCCTCAATCAACTCATTGTTGAAAAGAACCAAGTCCATTATAGTTGATCATTCAGAGATCTTGTTATTACCAACTATAATGTTCTCTTGGTTCTACTCACTTCACTTTTCATCAGTTCGTGTAAGTCTTTCCAGGCTTCTCAGAAATCATCTGTTTATTATTTCTTATAATATTCCATTACATTCATATACCATGACTTTTTCAGCTAAAAACATTTTTCACATCTTTCCCTTTTTATGAAATTCTTTCTTATGACCCAGTAGAGACATTGCTGGATCAAAGGGTATGCCCAGTTTGATAGCCCTTTAGGCATATGAATCTACATTATCTGATTCCAAGTTGAGCATACTTTTCTGCTGTACTACATTGTTGGTCCATCTGGAAACACAAGTCTAACAAACACAATACATAAATAAAATAACAGAAGACAGTATATATTCCAGTGCTCATCTGAGTGATTCAGTACTCAAGGGCGGAAGACTTCAAAAAAAATAAATAAAAGGTCAATATGGAGTCAGGGCATTCAATGCTTCATGGAGGAAACAGGGCTCAAGCTGACTGGGTCAGTAGGTTGGTAAATGCAGGCATCCTGCTCCCTAAGTAAAACAATTAGCAGATGTCACTGCATTACAAACCCTAGGATCCCTCTCTTTGTTCTGATCCAAAGAGCCTCATGTCACGGTCTGCCAGGGCCAGTAAAGTCTTTTCCCTCTTTCCACCAAGTCAAACTCTACCCAGCCCCTGGAACCCAACTCAAGTCCCATGTTCCCCAGGGAATTTACTCAAGTTCACATAGGTGTTTCCTTTTCTCAGGACTTTTGTATCACTCATTTTAGTACTTGCTTATCTTTTTTTTATTATTCCATTCTTGGAAGCCTTGTTTTCTCAGTGCTAGACACTCTCCAAAAAAAGGGCTATATACTCTCTTAGGATAAAGACCTATTCTCTTTTTTACATCTTCCACTAGATTGAGGCATGTAGTAGAGCTTCAATAGTGCTGTTGATGATGATGAGACATTCTGCTTACCCTTCTAAACTCCAATTCCAGATGGAATATTTCATGAAAAAATAAAGATTTTATTCCAAGGAGATACTGGGGGGATTGTTATCCTCTCATTAGAAGAAGCTCATAAAACTATTTCTCTGATCTTGGGAATTTACCAAGATTAATTTTGGCATACATTGTATTTTCATATTGTTCAAGTAAAAATACTTTTTAGAAAGAGAAAAATTCACTTTTTATGAATAAGCCAAGAGCATTTTAGTATGAATTAACTTTCATATCATTGTAGATATTGAAGAAGTCAAGATGAATAGAATATAAATCTTATCTCTGACATATATTGGCTATTGGACTTCTGGAAATATCACTTAGCTTCTCAATGTCCTGGGCAACTTCTTAAGAGTATGAATTGCAGAGAAAGTACCGAACTATATTCCAGATGTATCCATACATCACTGAAATCATAAATTTATTACAATACAGACATTTTGAAAGATCTAGAACTATAATGATCTTAGAGGTCATCTAGTCCAACTCCTTCCTTACAGTTGAGGAAATAGAGGCCAATAGATGAGACATAATATGATAAGAATCTCTGGACAAAAAATCCAATGCCTTCTGTTACACAGCATGTCTGACAGCTGACTAAATATAAAGAAAACACTAAGAGAAAGATTATGTTAATGAAGAGGAAGAGAGAGAATAATTCTTGGCATTTAGAGCACTGTCCTAGATCATTAGCAAATGGCAGAAGATCACAAGATGACTGAGAATGGGTTTTAGGAAAGGGGCACCAATATGGGGAGGTAGTTGTCAAGAGGGGAAATGGACTGACCCAAAGGCCAACTCCATCCAATGACACCATTTTGCACAGAACCAACTGACCTTGCCTACACAAATAAACTGCATCTGCCTCCCTCCAGGAGCAAATCTCAGAAAATCTGTGATTCCTTTTGAGGTAAGTCGGCATTGTCCGGAAGTGCCTGCTCATACCTCGGTGTGGGGGCTTCCTTGTTTTGTACAGTCCAACACTTCCCTGAGAATGCCGATCATTGTCTCTTCAAGCTCGAACACTGTCCTGCTTGGCTGGGGCAGGAAACGACAAAGGGGATTTTGAAGCAGGGCCGAATGTTTATCTTCCTTATCAGCCAAAGGAAGGCTATGGGAAGCTGTATGCTGTGCTCTCCCTGGCCTCTTGTCATATAATTATAATGCATAGCCATGGGTCTGGCTGTGAGTTGGCAGAATTGGCACCCTCCATCTCCCCTTTCCTCCTTCATGCTGCTCTCTTATTTCCAAGCACCAAATACTCTCTACAATATTCAGAGGCTGCCTTTCCACAGACAGAATGTCCTGTCTTCTGGGCCTCTTTCCTTCTCCCCAACCCTTACCAAAACTTTCTCTTAGTAAGAGTTGTCAAAGGGAACCATGTAGAACCATACATTTTAAAGTTAGAAAGGATCTTGGAGCTCATTTATATTAACCATCTCATTTTATATGTGATGGAACTGAGGATTGGTGAGGAGAAGTACTGGCTCCAAAGTTATGGATAAAAAAAAAATCTAAAAAAACCAAAGTTATGAATATCTGGCAACAGGGCTAAGACTAGAATTCAGGCCTTAGGACTCAAAGACTAACCTATTTTCACATAAAAAACTATTCACAAAAAGGGATTCATGATTTTCCAAGGATGCTTTAATGGGGGCCTTCAAAGTTAATTCAAAAAAATGAATTTCCAGTCATAAAATTTCAGGCAATATCACAGCAAACAAAAAAGATTTAAATGAATTACCTGCAGGAAATTGTGCAGTACCACCAAGGATCCCAAACATCCTCCCTTTGCAAAAGCCAATCATAGCATTCTCTCTGTTATGCTTTACAGCAATATCTCATGAATTAAAGTCACTACCAACTCAAAGAGCAATAGAAAGAATGCTCCATGGACCTAAACAAGTTGTGGTCTGTCACCACTGACCTTTGTCACTGGCACAGAGACAGTAGAGATAGTATATAAGTGCTTTGAGCATTAAGGAGTGCTTGGTGGAGCACTTGTTAATATCTCCATTTTAGATTTTATTTCTTTGGTCTAGAAGCTTTACCATAGTAAATTTTAGTATATGTTGCATTTTATCTCATTCAAATAAAAGTGCCTTTGCAAAAGATAATGCACTGAACTGCTATAAGTCATGAACACTTAAATATGAAAGATGCTCCATTATCTCCATGAAGAAATCCAGGGACAGCAAGGTTAAGTAATTTGTCAATAGTCATAGAGGCAGTGAAAAGCCAGAGTTCCAACTCCAAGTTCACTTTCATGCATAAATATTTATGTTGAATGTTTGTTGAATAAGTTTGAAATGAATATAAAATGGAATGGATTGAAGAATGGAGATTTTTTAAGGCATAATTGAAGATATTTTAATGATAAAAAAGATGTGTGTGGTGATAGCCCAAGTGTTTCATTGGTGCCCCAGAGATACACAAAGTATATGGTGATGGTCTTTGATAATCTAGATAAACCTATGAAAAATTAATGGCATTTAGATGCCTGGAGCCATGGCTCTATGCCAATGGCATTGAATCCAGGAATATTTGGATTCAAATTCTATCTTAAACATTTATTAACTGTGACACTGGGCAAATCACTTAACCACTGTCTGCCTCTTTCTCCTCAATTGTAAAATACACATAATAATAGCACCTATCTCATGATGTTGTAGCTCATCTGATTCATATATATAAAGTGCTTTGCAAAATCTCAAAGCACTACAAAATTGCCATCATTATTATTATTATTAACAATATGGTCTAGTGTAGTATAAAATGTGAAGACTTAGAGGACTTGTGATTTGTATTGATGAGTTGGTAAAGTCAAAGATCATTAAATGCATCAAATTAATGACAAACAATTGGAAGAAATAAGTATTGGACTGAGGAGGAAATTTATTAAAATCTCTTAAGTAATATAAATCTGTTTGTACTCCATCTCTTGGTGTTTTTGGTCTGTCTAAGTTAGAAGCCCAAAGCAAAGAGGTAATTCAGGAAAATAACGATTTTTAGGTCTCTTGCAAAAGGACTTATTTGTTGCTTTTTCTAATTGAATTCTGCTTTTTATGAGCTATCAGAGAAGAAAGGATATAATAAATAAAGACCTTAACTGGCTTCCTAAAATAATTGCATTTGTAAGTGTTATCGTATTTTTTTCACTTATAATATTTTATATTTTCCAATGACATGTAAAGATAGATTGCAACACTCATTTTTGTCATATTTTGAGTTCCAAATTATTCTCCTTCTCTCCCCCAAAAAGCAAGCAATGTAATACAGGCTATGCATGTACAATTATGTTAAATATATTCCCATATTAGTCATTTTGTGAAAGAATAATCAGAATAAAAGACAAAAACCACAAGAAAGAAAAGACAAAATTTTAAAAACTGAAAATAGTATGTTTTAATCTGCATTCTGTCTCCATAGTTCTTTCTCTGGTTGTGGGTGGTATTTTCTGTCACAAGTCTTTTGGAATTGTCTTGGATTACTATATTGCTGAGAAGATTGAAATCTATCATAATTGTTCAAGTGACATTGTCTTAATCCAAAGTTCAGACATTAGGACAAGAGTTGATAGATTTCATAAAATGTCTAATTCTATAATTTCCCTTTATAAATGGGGAAACTAAGACTCAGGTACAGGAAATTACTTGCTCAATATTATTAATATCCTTAGGTGTAAGGTAAGGTATTACTGGTAGACAGAGGTCTGATTTGCTGCCCTTCAGATCATTCTGTGTTGGTTGTAAATGACTTCATTCCATCTATTTGTAGGGTTGGCCCCATGTCCTCCAAGTGTCCAAACTCCCACAGTTCCTGAAGGGATTCTGTGGCCTAGATGAGATTAAATCCACAAAAACAACATTTCTCTGAAGAAGAAAGAGAAGTTGGAAGAGCAAAGGCCTGTGATGGGAAGGGTTTCCCGGAGAGCCAGTGGGTAACTTCCTCCAAGGGAAGCTATGGAGATGGGCAGTTCCTCTCTGAGACTAGACAACAGGGAATTGGGGCCCCCCAGCTATTCCTGCTTGGACCAAGTAGTCGTTTCTAGCTGCTGAGTGTCTGAGACAGCTCTCAACCTATAAGCATTGTTCAGTCAAAACAGCCTGACTTAAAAATATCTCCTATGTACATAAGAAACAAATAGCCAGGGATGCTATTCTACGTAATATTGGAAAATAGTTCACATTGACTATCTCCAGTCAGATTTGTCAAGCAAGACTCTTTTATTGTAAATTTTTTGAGAAATTATTTTCAACCAAACACTCCAGACCAAGTACATATGAAAGTTCCCTTTAAGGTGCTATGATACAGAAAATGTCAAGGATTTGAGAAGGAATAATAACAACTCAACAAACATTTATAAAGTGCCTACCATAGGCTAGGCACTGTTTTAAGCAATATCTAAAATATTGAGCACTGGGGATATAAATAAGAAAAAGATATTCCTTGCCCACAAGAAGCTTACAACGCAATGGGAGACCACCAAGGGATTTCTAGTTTATCCTTATTGCAGATACGATTGTTCTTGGATCTCGCTGTTCTTACTCAGTCATTTCAGTGACATCCAACTCTTTCTAACACTACTTTAGGTTTTCTTGACAAAGATATAAAAGTGATTTGTCATTTCCTTCTCCAGTTCATTTTACATATGAGAAAACTAAAGCAAATATGGTTAAGTGACTTGCCCAGGGTCACACAGCTAGGAAATGCCTAAAGCCATATTTGAACTCATGAAGATAAAGTCTTTTGATTCCAAATCCTATGTTCTATCAACTCCATCATCTAGATGTCCATTCTTTGTTTTAGATATAATTTATCATTTTTTAAGGAAAACTCCATTTATACCTATGTTTTGTAGTGCTTTTCACAGGAATTATTCTTGTATTTTATCAGACACATTTTACACATTGATCATTGAAATAATCATTTGATTGTTTTTATTATTAATATGGTCAATTATGTTTATAGTTTTCTTAAAAGGGAATTAACCTTGCATTTCTGGAATAAATCTAGACCTAATCATAGTGAATGGTATTTCTAATATATTATGATAGTGTCCTTACAAATGTTTTATTTAAAAATTGTACATCAATATTCATTAGTGAAATTGATCTATACTTTTCTTTCTCTGTTTTGACTCTCCCCAGTTTTAGGTATCAAGACCACATTTGTATCATAGAAAGAAATGTAAAGGATTTCTTCTTTACCTATTTTTTCAGAGAACATATGTAGTATTATAATTAATTATTTGTTAAATGTTTGGTAAAATTCACTTATAAATCCATCAGGGTGAGAGTTCACTTATATCTTGTTCGATATATTTTGCTAAGAGAAATTCTATACTACATTCTACTAATCTGTGCAATTTTTATTTTTGCAATACATAATTTTAAATTTTGTAATTAATTCATTCATTTGGATAAAACTTCCAGTTCCTATTAGTTTGCTTCCTGTAACATGGAAAAGAGGAAAATATGTGGACATCCTGCAATCTGATTCCATCCCTTTCAGTGTCATTTCAAGAGGCTGCCTCTTAGTGAATATGGTCTTTTTGATAATGCATGTACTGGGGGTGACAAGGGGACAGACAGGAAATTTAGGATGTCAGTGAGAAATAAAAAGGCATACAATGTGGCCTGACTCTCCATTATTGACATTTAAATAAATACCTTTACTAAATCCCAGAATGAAGCCACAGCAAGACCCTGGACTTTCTAAAAGGAATATGAATATTTCTAAGTAGGGTAATGGCCAGAAGACCTGAAGGGACAAGGTTTTCAAGGCTTCAGACATCACCTGTAGTTGGACACAATTTGGAAGCTAAAACAGACTTGTCAGTATAACACACCTATTCAATCTGTCTCTGTGCATCTGTCTGTCTATATCTATCTGTCAGTTTCTCTCTCTCTCTGTCTCTCTCTCTCTCTTTGTCTCTCTCTGTCTCTCTGTCTCACTGTCTCTGTCTCTCTGTCTCTCTCTGTCTCTCTCTGCCTCTCTCTCTCTCTCTCTCTCTCTCTCTCTCTCTCTCTCTCTCTCTCTCTCTCTCTCTCTCTCTTTCTTTCACACACACACACAAATTCCCACCCCTCATTCAATAAAATAATACAATGGATAGAACATTAGGTTTGGAATGAGGAAGAACTGAATTCAAATCCAGTCTCAGAAACTTATTAGAGCTATGACCCTGAGCAAGCATTTAATCTCTGCCTCTCCCAACTATAAATTGGAAATAATAATATCATATCCCTTCAAGGATTATAACAAGGATCAAATGAAATAATATGTGTAAAGTACTTAGCAAATAAAAGTCACTTAATAAATGCTGTCACTGGAGTGGCTAGGTGGCGCAATGGATAGAGCACCAGCCTTGATGTCAGGAGGACCTGAGTTCAAATCTAGTCTCAGACACTTAAGGCTTCCTAGCTGTGTGACCCTGGGCAAGTCACTTAACTACAACTGCCTCAGCAAAACAGTAAATAAATGAATAAAATAAATGCTGTCATCCTCTCTTCCTTCCTTTCTTTCATCTTTTTTTGCTATCTACCCATCACAGACACTTGCAATTCACTTCTAAATCACATCTATTACTTTCAGAAAGTTTGCTCTGGAAGAACAAAATGGGGGGATGCTAGATTTAGAGTAAGAAAATCTGAGTTTGTATTGTGGCACTGTCATTTTTTAGCTACGTGGCCTCTGAAAAAGTCAGTTCATATCCTAGGACTTCTATTTCCTCACCTGTAAAAAAGAGGAAACTAGATTGGATGACTCCCAAGTTCTCTCTTGGCCCAAAATCTATGATCCTAAGATTCTTTTGCACTTCTATATTATATTAAGGAAAAGGAAAAACATGTGGCTTTTTTCTCCTAAGGAGTATCTCTTACAACCAAATCCAATTACAACTCAAAGAGACATAGAAAGGGGATCAGTATGTATGCTTTTTTTCTGGATGCCTGTAGTGTGAGCTATCCTATGAGCTTGTGTGTTGAACTATAGAAATCAAAAAAAAAAAAAAAATTCTCCCTATAAATAGAAAAATATTGCCCAATGTGAATGGATAGTGTGCATTATAAAATCAATAATAATAATAATAATAATAAAGATAAGTGAAAAAGCCTGCTGTAATCTCCAATTTCTGTAAACATCTATAGCATAATTTAGGCTTATAACTTGATTTATTTACCTACTGTTCAAACCATCATAGATGAGAACCAGTCAGCTTTGCTAATCTGGTGAATTTCTATTTTCAAGCAAGTACCAAAAAAAGAAATAAGTAGTCCTACGAACTGATAACAGTAATACTACAATGTTTATGAAATAGCCTTACTTTGAAGGAGCTTTTTAAAGCTGTATGCATCACAAATATATCTAAGTAAGAAAAGTGAATGGTCTGTATGAATGTTATATTTCTTTTTAAGATGTTTTCTAATTCTAACATTCTATAAAAGTATGAGAAGTGAATTAGAAGTATGTTCTATGTCTGTAAACAATGGTTAAGGTTTTGTTTTGAGGTTTGTTTTTTTGTGTGTATCTGTAAAATGTATGCCTCCTAAGAGCAGGAATTTTGTGTGTGTCTTTGTAGCCCTAGTATCTAGCAGTATCAAATAGCAAGAGTTTAATAATTATTGATAAATTACTTAATTGCAGATATAAATTAATTATATTATGTATATTATATTAATATATTAATAATATTAATAATTATATCAATATATATTATAAATTAACTCTTTAAACTTAACATGTCTAAAACAGAACTCATTATCTTCCTCTGGAATCCTATCCTTTTCTAAACTTCTCTGTTTCGTCAAAGGCACCACCAACCTTCTAGTGTTTCAAGTTTGTGATCTTGCATTCTGTCATTTATACCTATGCAGCATCTCTCATATCTGCCTTTTTTTTCCCAGTCATATAACAACCATCTTAGTTTAGTCCCTCATCACCTCTTACCTAGATTATTAAAACCAGTTCCTAATTTATTTTCCTGATTGGAATTTCGCACAATTCCACTGTATTCTACATATGGCTACTAAATTAACATTATTTAAGTACATATTACACCATATGATTCCCCTACTCAACCAAATCCCAGAAACTTCCTATTGTCACTGTAATAAAATATAAGCTCCTCTATTTCACTTTTAAAACCCTATATCTGGCTCCAACTACCTTACTAGCCTCAGTGGATACTGCTTTCTCTCCTGAATCCCACAAAACTGGCTTCCCTGCTCCTTTCTGATATTTCATTTATTATCTCTATCCCTGAGTTCCATTGGCTACCTTACTTCTAGTTCAAAATGTCCCTCACTTCCTTTGAAACACAACTTAAACATCATGCTCTGCATGAAATCTTTGCTGATCCCCCCAAAATTAGTGCCTTCCTCAAGCAATCTTGTATTAACTTATATGTGTGTTTTGTATTTATGCTGAGCATATGCTAAACATTTGTTGCCTCTTCCTATTAGAATATAAGTTTATTGCAAATAGAAAATGTCTCATTCTATCTATCTAAATCCTATGAGTATTATTTGTAATGGAGAGAAGCTGGACACCATAACAACATCAGGGGTGAAGCAAGGATACCCATTATCATCACTATTCTTCAACACTATATAAGAAATGTTAGCTTTAGTAACAAGAAAAGAAAAAGAAAGGAAAATAATTAGAATAGACAATAAGGAAATAAAACTACCACTCTTTGCAGATGACATGACTATATATTTAGAGAGTCCTAGAAAATCATCCAAAAACCTACTGGAAACAATTCATAGCTTTAGCAAAGTTGCAAGATATAAAATAAACTCACACAAATTATCAGCATTTTTATATATTACTGACAAAGCCCATCAGCAAAAGATAGAAAGAGAAATTCCATTTAAAATTACAATAGACAAAACAAAATACTTAGGAGTCTACCTGCCAAGACAAAACCAAGAACTATATGAATACAGTTACAAAACACTTCTCATGCAAATAAAATTAGATCTAAACAATTGGAAAAATATCAATTGCCCATGGCTAGACTGAGGTAATATAATGAAAATTACAATTCTACCTAAAATGGTCTACTTGCTCAATGCCATACTAATCAAACTGTCAAAAAAAATTATTCTACAGAACTATAAAAAATGATAACCAAACTCATCTGGAAGAACAAAAGGTCAAGAATATCAAGGGAATTAATGAAAAAAAAATTAGAGAGAGAGAATGGTACTTAGCAGTACCAAACCTAAAACTATATTATAAAACAGCAATCATCAAAACCATTTGGTACTGGTTAAGAAATAGTGTCAGATCAGTAGAATAGATTAGATACATATGATACAATACTCAAGACCTATAGCAATCTAGTATTTGATAAAATCCCAAACTTCACCTTCTGGAATACGAACTCACTATTTGGCAAAATTTTCTGGGAAAATTGAAAAATAATGCCAGAAATTCAGCAAAGACCTACATCTCATACCCCATACCAAAATAAGCTCAAAATGGGTACATGGTTTGGGCATAAAAGGTTATACCATAAACAAATAGGAGAAAATGGATAATTTACCTATCAGACCTTTAGAGAATAGAGGAATTTATGTGTGACCAAAGAATCATTAGAGAACATTATGAAAGGCAAAATGAACAACTATGACTACATTAAATTAAAAAGGTTTTGTACAAGCAAAACCAACAGAAACAAGATTAAAAGGGAATTACAAAGATGGGGAAAAGTCTTTACAACCATTATTTTTTATAAAGGCCTCATTTCTAAAATATATAAAGAATTTTTTCAAATTTATACAAATACAAGTCATTCCCCAATTGATAAATGATTAAAGGATATGAACAGACATTTTTCAGATGATGAAATTAAAATCATCTACAGTTATATGAAAAAATGCTCTAAATTACTATTGATTAGGGAAACGCAAATTAAAACAACTCTGAGATACCATACATCTCTCACATTGACTAAGATGACAAGAAAAGATAATGATAAATGTTGGGGGGATGGGAAAACTGGGACACTAATGCATTGTTGATGGAGTTGTGAATTGATCCGATCATTCTGGAGAGCAATTTGGAATCCTACCAAAGGGCTATAAAACTATCCATACCCTTTGACCCAACAATGACATTACTTGGGTTTCCCAAGGAAATCATGACAGAAGAAAAAGGATCCACACATGCAAAAATGTTTGTAGCAGCTCTTTTAGTAGTAGCAAAGAAATAAAAAATTAATAGATGCCCATCAATCAGGGAATGGCTAAACAAGTTGTTGTATGTAAAAGTAATGAAACATTATTTTTTCTATTTTAAAAAATGATGAACAAACTGATTTTTAAAAGGCCTGGAAACATTTACATGAACTGATGCTGATGGAAAACAAGCAGAACCAGGAATACATTGTACATATAACAAGAATGTGTGATGATCAATTATAAAAGATTTAGTTCTTCTCAATGGTTCAGTGATTCAAAGCAATCCCAATAAACTTTGGACAGAAAATGCCATCTGCATCCAGAAAAAGAATTAAGAACACTGAATGTAAAGTAATGCATGTTATGTTCTCTTCTTTTTTCTGTTTTTTGTTTTGTTTTGTTTTCTCTTTCCCATGGCTTTTTTTTTTTTTTTGCTCTGATTTTTTTTCTCTCAACATGATTTATAAAGCAATATTTATTTAAAAATAAATAAATAAATTTACTAGAAAAAAGGAGAATGTCTTATTCTTTGTGTTTGTTATCTCTAGTTTTATGTCCAATGTCTAGTCCATAGTAGGTGCTTAATAGGTACTTATTGACTGGTGATTGATTAGTAGTAAACTGAACTGCAATTCAATTCAATTCAATAAATATTTATTATGCTACCATTCCATGCAAGGTACTAAATCAGAAAATTTGTCTCTTCATTTAACATTGGAATTTCCTTCCATAGTTATAAGCAGATATCCATTGCAAGCAACAGTCACTACCACCCTCATCTGCAGTTCCTGAGCCTGGGACACAAATGAGATGTGGTAGTATTTGGTCTCAGTGGTTCTGGCCAGAAGAACAAGGTGTGTGAGACTAGTTTGAGGGAGGAAAAAAGGAACAATTCTTTCTTTCCTTGCCTTAGTGTCAGGGTTTTCACATCTTCATCCTCATTCTTCTTAGATTTCCTAATTTTAAGAAGTTCTTCTAAAACCTTTTATGGATATGTAGGTAAGTAAATGTAGGTCTCTCAAACCCTGTTGTAGGTAAGGATATTGTGTGTGCCTAATAATATGTGGATTCCTAAGGCTAGTATATCAGAAAAGAGAAATAATCATTACTGTTATTTCCAGAGAGAAAACAAGGTTAGGTCACCCTCTACAGTGGGAAGCTGGGTTCTTTTCTCAACCTTCTGGGTTGAAGCATGAAGGACCAAAGTTCCTATGAATGGTCCTTTTAAAAGTCTTAATTCTAAGTTCTAAGAAGCTCGGCAAAGACCTACATTTCACAACCCATACCAAAATAAGGTCAAAATGGGTACAAGTTCACAGGCACGCACAAACACACACCTTACTGCCCAGTAAACCACAAGGACCTAGATATTTTAGACCTTATTAAGTTTCTGAATAAAACCTCAATTCACTTTAGAAAGTGGGGGGTCAAGACTAGAGAACTAGGTGAGAGATTCCTGGTAAGACTTTGAATGGGAATAACTGGGTTTTTGGGAAAGATGGCCAGTAAATACTGTGTGGAAGAGGAGTCTATTGTACTCGGTGGATGGTACACCTGGTGTCTACATGTAGAGTCCAGGCAGATTAATCCAGTAAGAGCTATGGGAAGTTAAAAAAAAAAAAAAGAAGAAGAAGAAGAAGCAAGCAAAAGTGGTAAAAGGGACTGAATTCAATGTAAATGTCAGAAGGCGGAGGTGGGAAATCATTACCTTAAAGTATTTTCCTGTGCCTCAGGATAGGCAATTGAAGTGAGAGGTTTCATTCAAGTAACCTTTTTAAGGTGACATCACACGCTCAGGAGTCCTGTTCAGAAACCTAAGCCTTAACCTGAGACTTAAACCCTCTGAAAGATGATTCCAATTGGAGCACCTTTGCCTGTTCAGGCAGAGAATTTCCAAAAGAAAGCCTTTCTCAGGGTTTTTAGCTCTTAACCGCCTTCTATCTCTGCCACTCCACCTCCAACCACAGTCGCTCACCGTACAAGAAGGGAGACTCCAGGCCTGTGGCATTTTCTCCAGGCATCTGGTTGGCATTTAAGGAGAGAGCAGGCTAGAGATCGGGCTATCGCTCTGAGGGTGATGACATCCGTCCCATTCCCCACTAAATCCAGTCACACCACAGTTAGACACACTTGGAAAACCTTTCCAGTGCACAGCAGCCCAATGTCCTTCCCAAAAGAAAGATCTTGAGTGGAAGTCTTCTTCCTAGCACTTCCCTTGTCTCAAGTCAGTTTGAATATTCCATTCAAATGCCCCCCCCCATCCAGTTCTGAAATCTGTACAGTTCAGCTCCACCATTCTCTCCTTGGGCCCTTGTTTTCCTAGGGACATCTTAGTAAAGAGGAAGGCACCCTTATGCGAGAAAGGGAAGAAAGGGATCATCGCACCCACCCTCCCCCCGAACTTCCTGTCCGGTGCTTCCTCTCCCCTCAATGATTGAAGCAACTTGTTGGCTCTCTGTGCCCTTATCATTAGTCTGAGGAATGCCCTCCCCCCCCTCCTCCTGCTGAAAGCCCCAAATCCTCCTGCCTTGCCTCTAGTTCTGCATCTTGCTTGCAAAACGATTAAAACAAAGGGTTCCTTCGGATGTCCTTCTTAGGACTAACTGTCAGAAAGAAATATCGGGGGAGAGATGCGTTTTCTTCCCTCCTCTTCTAAAGGGACAATTGTTTAGATGATTGCCATTTTTGTGTATATGAGTCTCTCTCTGTGTGTCTCTATCTCTGTCTCTCTCAGTCTCTTTGACTCTCTTTCTCTCTCCCCGCCCGTCTCCCTCTCTTTGTCTCTGACCCTTCTCACCTTACCTTCTCCTTCCTGTCCCTCACCTTCTCCCTCTCTCCATCTCTGACTCTCAGTCTCTCTCTCTGTTTCTGCCTCTGGACCCCCATTTTCTCTCTCTCTCTCTCTCTCTCTCTCTCTCTCTCTCTCTCTCTCTCTCTCTCTCTCTCTCTCTCTCTCTCTCTCTCTCTCTCTCTCTCTCTCTCTCCCCTGCCCCCCCCCCCTCTCTCTCTCTCTGTCTCTCTCTCTCTCTCTCTCTCTCTCTCTCTCTCTCTCTCTCTCTCTCTCTCTCTCTCTCTCTCTCTCTCTCTCAAAAGAGGGAAGAATGTGGAATTCCGGGGGGTGTGATGACACATACAACAATGCTGTCACACCTGGCTGCAACAGCAGGGACCAGAGCAGCGGAAATGCCTGCAAGGGAGAAAAAGGAGGGAGAGGCAGCACGGGTGGTCGGAAGAAAAAGGGATCCAACACAGACTTAGTGCACAAATCTCTGGGATTGCAGATCAGGCCCTTGAAGGTCAGGAAGAGCCGCGGGCCCAGTTTCTCTTCCCCTCCCCCATTGCAGGAAAGTAGGGTTCAGGCACTGGCCTACTCGTTGCCAGTCACATTTTTGTTCTATCTAAAATCGCTAGGACTTTGAGGACAAACGATTCCCCGGTAGCTCAAGGGTCACTAGGATCATAGGAGTATAGAGACAAAAGGGCATTTAATCATCAGCTAATCCAATTCTCTTATTCTACAGGTGAGGAAACTAAAGTTTAGGGAGGTTTTGATTTGATGGAGAACATACAGGTAGCAAGTGTCAGAGCGGGGATAAGTCAGTCCTGGAGGCTGTATCTGTTGGTTTGCAAACATCGCTTTTGTTTTCGTTTGGATCCTCACGTTGTTTTGTTATCTTTGGTGAAAAGAATCAAAGGCTACTTCGGGCTGCAAACTAGCCTTGCGGAAGTACCTGTTCTGTTCAGTGAAGTTTCTGTTTTTTAAAAGGCTAGAGGAAAGATCAGATCCATTGTTGCAGTAGAGCTTCAGGAATTGTTTCCCCTACAACAGTCGGTCTGGCCGGATGGATTTAGATTTCTGCGGGAGAAAAAAAAAAAAAGCCAGAACTCAGGTCAGAATGAATCTTGACCGCAGCGTAGGAGTAACCGACTGGCCTTAGGCTTTCTCAGCCCCGAACTCGAAATCCCGCCGGCATTCACGAAGATTTGCCCAGGACCCGGACTCCTCAGGCCTGCAGCGTCGTCCAGTTCCTAATTCGAAAGGCTGGGATGTTTATAAAAATGCTCTTGAAAAGGCGCTTTCAACTCGCTGAGTTTTCTCAGCTTTAGGAGCGAATGTCTGCGCGCTGACGCACTCTTCTCCAAGTCAGTCTCCGAACGCAGCACATTGCGGGTTTGGGCTTGGGCTCTCGGGTTTGGGTTCGGGGATATTCGGTGGTATGAAGAGTTCCGAAGAATCCCAGTTTCCCTGGGGGGCAGAGTGGCTTTTTTGTCGGTGGGTCGCTGTTTGTTTGTTTGCTGGTAGTGGTGGTTGCAACAATAATTTGCTACCAACCTGCTTATCTTCCGGAATCTCTAACTAAAGTTACGTTGTTGCACGTGTAATCAATCTATCCTTATTTATACAAGACGATTGACAAGTTAACTGGCAGTGTCGCTCGCTCTCTATACTTACTCAGTTACTGCCTAGATCTGTTTTTCTCCGAACCTTGTTGACTCTGGTATCCCCTAACTTGGTGATAAGGAATGGAAAAAAAAAAAAAAAAGTTCTTTTAAAAAAACAAAATATACTAATATACTCTCCACACTCCCAGCCCCCCCCCAAAAAAAAAGCCTGACTTTTCATCAGTGATTTCAACTTAATCAGTTTTTATAAATCTCATTCATTGTTCGGTCACGCTTCCACTTCTTCAGAAATCAGAAATAATGCTCAATCCACTCCTGGAGAAAAGATCTGGCACTAAACATCCTTGCTTTGGGATTCCTCGCTCTAGGTGTGGGTACTAAAGAACTCATCTTCTCTGAACTCCTGGAAAGTAAGAATTGATTCTTTTGTTTGTTTGTTTGTTTGTTTGTTTTTTCTTTGTTTGGTTTTGCTTTTTGAATCTCCAGCGCCTAGCAAAGCTCGAACGCAAGAAAATAGCAAACGCTTACTGCCTCTTGGTTGAGTTGATTCTCCTCTCTGCAAAAGTATTCATACCTATAATTTCCACATATAAGCAGAATGAGCATATTGACACATTTACATACGCATTCAATAACCTTAAAGTCAAATGGGAAAGAATTAGAGCCCGTGAATCAATACGGACCCAGAATAAGGAAATTGCGGGGGAGGCCTATTTTGTTTTACCGAACCGAATGCCGATTTGTAACTGCTTCAGCTCAAAGATATTTATTCCGCAATAGGACGAGAGGCTTTTGCCGGGAATATCCCTGAGTTTCTCTTATGGATACAAATATTAGACTAAAATTAGTCGAGATCTACTCAAAAGAGTGAAAGAAAGGGGTGATTAAGCAAGTGTTTCGTTCTTTCCATCTTAAAACATTACACAATGGATATATCCCAAGGCCTTTGTGGTGTTTTCTGCTCTCTCCGCCAGGACAGAGATTTATGATCCCTTCCTGTCACTGCATCCCCGAAGCCCCGTTGCCTCCTCCACCGTTACTACTGAGTAGAATGAATTGTCCTACGGCTGCTGACATGACATCATCTAAGTATGGGAAGGAAAGTTTCAGAAAATTATTTCATGGAATAAGCTCCTGAGAGACTGTACCTCGGACAAAATGTGTGCTTGAATGATGGACACGCTTCCAAAGACAGGGATGAATGGCACCTCTCTGCATAGCTGCGCGTTTCTGAGTGTGCTAAAAAGTTTTAAGAAAAAGCAATGTATAATGGTGTGTGTGGGTATGTTTGTTTAAGAGCGAGCGTGTGTGTGGTGTCGCTATGTTGGGAGATGGAAGGGGGTGGGGGTAGAGAGCCAAGCCATCGGCTATTAGGTTTGGGAAAACTCGGGATCCTCAGTATAATCGCTATTTCTAAACCAGGTGGGTGCATTGTATTATATCAAATGTGACTTAGAAATGAACTCGACCGTGCGCAGCTGGCTGCCCCGCTATAGGGGCTAGAGCTCCTGACGAAAGCGGAACTAGTCCGGGCCCATACAAATCAGAAAAGAGAGAGGATCCTCGCGCAGTAGGAGACTCGAAGAGGCAGCTTTAGGCAGACAAGGAGACAAGAAAATCCACTTTAGGCGGGGACTAGTTAGGACGGGGTGGGGCGTGGGGGGGGGAAACGGAGCCCCTCTCAATCCAACTGGCTCCCCCCATGCCCAGAAGCTGAGCTCTACACTAGATTACGGCTCACGAGAAACGGAAAGGGCAAGAGGAGAGAGAAAGAGAGGGAGAGGAAGAAAAGTAGCAAAGTAAAGAGAGAGAAGAGCCCCAGCATCCCAGAGGGATCGGAGAAGCTTTTCAAAAACTTTGCGAAGACTGTCTCTCAGCCCGGCCTGCGCTTCCTTTCCCTGGCGCCCCCACTGGCCCCTCTCCCAGCTGGGGAACCTCGGCAGAGGACGCTGTAGTCCGCAGCAGGGTAGGAGAAGAGAGGCGGGCCGCTTCATCTTGTCATGATGGCCAGTTACCCGGAGACTGAGGACGATACGGGGACCCTACTAGCCCCGGAGCCGGCCACTGGGCGCCCAGGGAAAGATTCCGAATCCCGAGGGCCCCGAGACTGCAAGGAAGAGTTGAGCCCAGAGAAGAGCGGTGGAGGCGGAGGGGTCCCAGAGAAACCAGACCCTTCACAGAAGCCCCCTTATTCGTACGTGGCGCTGATCGCTATGGCCATCCGCGAGAGCGCGGAGAAGCGGCTCACGCTGTCCGGCATCTACCAGTACATCATCGGCAAATTTCCCTTCTACGAGAAGAACAAGAAGGGCTGGCAGAACAGCATCCGCCACAACCTGAGCCTCAACGAATGCTTCATCAAGGTGCCGCGCGAGGGCGGCGGCGAGAGGAAGGGCAACTACTGGACACTGGACCCGGCCTGCGAGGACATGTTCGAGAAGGGCAATTACCGCCGGCGGCGGCGCATGAAGCGGCCCTTCCGCCCACCGCCCGCCCACTTCCAGCCGGGCAAGGGCCTCTTCGGTCCCGGCGGGGCAGGAGGCGGCGGGGCCGGCGGCAGTGATGGGTACGGCTATCTGGCGCCTCCTAAGTACCTGCAGTCCGGCTTCCTCAACAACTCGTGGCCCTTGACCCAGCCGCCCTCGCCCATGCCCTACGCGTCCTGCCAGATGGCAGCGGCGGCGGCGGCTGCAGCGGCGGCGGCTGCGGCGGCTGCGGCCGGCCCTGGCAGTCCGGGAGGGGTAAAGGGGCTCCCCGGGGCCCCGGCCTCCTACGGGCCCTACTCCCGTGTGCAAGGCATGGCACTACCCGGTGTGGTGAACTCTTACAATGGCATGGCGGGTCACCATCCAGCGCCTCACCCCCACCCTCACGCGCACCATCCCCACGCCCACCACCTGCACCCGGCTGCGGCCGCGGCTCACCACCCACCTCACCACCCGGCCGCAGCACCCCCGGCCCAGCTCAGCCCCGCCAGTCCCACCGCCGCTGCGCCCCCGGCCCCCGCTCCAACCCAGGCCAATGCAACGGGTCCCCCGCCTGGCCTCCAGTTTGCCTGCGCCCGCCAGCCTGACTTATCCATGATGCACTGCTCCTATTGGGACCACGATAGCAAACACAGCGCCCTGCACTCACGGATAGACATCTGAGGGAGGGACAGAGGAGGGCAGGAAGAAAAGAAAGGAGAAACCAGAGCCAGCAGCCGAGGTACTCAAGCATAGGCGCCAGAAACAGTGTACCATTTCCATCCGCTGGCCAAAAAGTCCAGGCATCCAAACCAAACTCCAGAAACGGACTGCAAGACGTTTCCTTGCTGTTTCTGCCCTCTTTCTTCAGCTTCGATCTTTCTCTACTCTACTTTCTTCGTCTCTTCTTTTCTCCTTCTTTCTTCTCTTCCATCTCCCTTCTCTTCTCCCTGCTTGCTTTGTCACCCTCTCGCTCCCTTCTCGATTTCTTTCCGTTCTCTCCCTCTGCCTTTGGCCTCAGGCTGTTGCTAAATGTTCCTCAATCTCTTTCGCCCAGCCTTTAAAACCCCCCTTCCTCTCACCTCTCTTCTTTCCAAGCTGGATGAATTGTGCCAAAATTTTTGCAGAGGAAAAAAGATCAGTCCCAATGTCCCAGCCAGTCCCAACCTTGTTCCACACCGTTTATCTGGAGTCAATGTGTAACCCCGGGGGCTCCGGCTACACCACATCTTACAGGTCTGTGAGCTGATGGCATTTTGATTGTAATTGCAATATGAACTCTAATTCTGACATAATCGCCCCCCTGCTTTAAAAAATCTATGAAAGGAGAGGTAGTTTTCTATTTGAAACCTTCCTACAAAGATTGTTGTTGTTGAAGAAGGGTTGGGGGAGGGCCGCGGAAAGATGGGAGATGAGAGTTTTCCCTGGGGGGAGGGAAAGAGTAAATAGTGTGTTGCAGGAGAGTCACCTGTCCTGGACATCAGACTTCCTATTTTGTTTTTAGTTTTAAAACCCATCTTCCAGAAAGGTTGCACTTCTATACTCTTCCCCGATAATATAGATTGTGCGTTTACCGACGAGAAGGGATTTGCTTGACCTCTGTTTCAGAAAGTAATGTTACATTTCTTTAAATAACAAAATAAAGCAAAGCCTTGCGGAGAAACTAATGAAATGTTGTTGCCTTGAGGGGGTGAGTTGCTGCTAGAATGTAAAATGAAACGCAAATTTATTTTTTTTTAAAAGCCTATTCAGGAAGTATATCAGAATTATTTTATTCGGGCCTTTAAAATTGTTCTCCCAGCTGCAAAGGGAAAATGCTTTGTAAAAGATGGAATTGGAATGTGATTCTCTTTAGCTCTTCTAACTGAGAAAGTCCAATTTCACTTGATCTTTTCAAGCCCTTCTCCCCATATATATTTTTTTCTGGTAGCTGGTTGTCAATCAGTCATTCTCTCATCCCTCTTTTTTTTTTTTTTAATTAAGAAAAATAATTGTTTTTCGGTTGCGGATCTACGACCTCGCATAAAATAATGTGAAACCCAGAAGCGTAGATACCGGGGCGAATTTCCAATGATTTTATAAATATGTAAGCCCATAGCTATTGTTGTGTAGTGTTTTGTGGGGACCAACTTTTCTAGAGTCAACTATAGCACTTTTAATGTATTTTCTAGTATTGTAAATTCTCGAATAAAATGTTTTCCTTTCTTTTTAACGAGGCTTCATATTATTTCGATGACGACTAGTTTAATGTTTTGGTAAATCTAAAAGGAGTTGGGGGAAGGACACGGAAATAATGCAACTACACATTTTGCTCTTAATAGGAGCGCTCAAAATGGTGATTGAGGACAATCTAGAGTTTTCGGTAATGTGATTATTTTCTTGCATATTAAGATCATTTTCATTCTTGTTGATTATGACAGCTTCAGAGAGAGTTCTAATATACTGCCCATTTTCAAGTTTTCTTCCAAGATCTAAATGTGTTTTTAGAGTTTAACAGAAACATGAGTATTCAAATTGACTGTGTGAAAGTCTTGTATGTATGTGCATATCAATCAATGCAAATATGATGTTTTCTAATATGTCCATACTTTTATGTGTGTCTATAGCTACACACACCACCAGCATATCTCCCAACTATTATTGAAAGTCAAACACATAATTCATTATTCTCAAAACTAAAGAATGGTGGAACTGGAGAAGATATCTTTAAAAGAGAGATCAACTTAAATCCAACACCTTGATTTTACAAAGAAGGAAACCAAAATCCTTAGGGGTGAAGTGTTTTGTCCGAATGCCCAATGCAGATCAGTGCCAATTTATAGTGTTTGACAGTTCCTTAGATAGTCAGTGATTTGTTTGAGAATCTTTTAAGCCAAGCACACTTATCAAATAACTGAAGAAACAGCATGTTTTTCCCCCTTTCTTTCTTTTTCTGATATCTGTACAATAATGAATAAAGAGCAGTGCTTTCATACAAGTAACCAGGCATTTGAATTGTTTCCAAAATTGTGAGCTCAGAAGTGCATTAACGGTGGGTTGTCTTTCATTACTTTAATGGGATTACAGGTATCATTCTAGACCATTTGCCCTTGGTGATGATGCAGCTGTAAGCTGTTTCTGTTAGTTGAGCTTTCCTTCCCTAGTCTATCCATTTATTAATATAAACCTGTCCCTCCCTTCACCACTTCCTCAGCTCATAGCCAGCCAGAGGCAGAGGTACCGAGATGGAACTTTAAACTAGGAGAGAATGGATCACATGGGAAAATTGGAATAGGCAAATTGCTTTTCTGAGCTCATTTAGAGCCCGAGAGAGCCGAAGCTCCTCTGGATTCATTCTGGAGATGTAATCTTTTTTTCCATCGAGATGGTGAACATTTGGAGTTATAGTCTGCTTGTGTCTAAAACTGCCAAGCTTTAGGACCAAGAGGAGTGTTTGAGAATAGTTCCTCATCCGGGTCTGTCCCCTTTCTTTCTCTGATATCTCTTAGATAGCTGGACTTAGGCCTGTTTCTGGCAAAGGTATAAGGAAATCTTTGTGCTTCTCGGCTTTGGGAGGTGACAAGACCTTTCAGGAAATTTTTGCAGTAAAAGATGGGGACTAGGAGATAGAAATATGTGATAATATAGAGACTCAGAGACAAAGTTGAAACGTTCCCATTTCTCACTCTTGACCTTTGCCTCTCTTGTAGAAAACACAGTGAAACTGCATTCAACATCTTTGGGCAAGTCCTGAAGTGTGTATGTGTCATATGTATGTAATGTGTTTCTGTATATCTAATGTAGTTTGTGTAGATAAGAAAGGGAAGATAAATGGTTCTTCAGTTATATTTGAAATGTTTTTATTTACTTTTTCTACTCCAAAAAGGAAATCAATTATTTGGTTTTGAAAAAGAAAGAGAGGCTGAAAATCTTCGTCCCTTGCTGTAAAACCAGAGAGAATATAATGGGTATTCAAGAAAGTGAAGTGGGGTGAGGACTGTTTGACACCTTATTCTAGATATCTCTGAACCCAAGTTCTGTTCTAAGGTGAATTGCCATCACTGAGCTGTGGGGAGAAAGGCAAGAGTCAGGACAGAGCAAAGACAGTGGGTGTCTGCTTTGGCTCCAGGCAAGAAAGAACTAAGAGAGCAAAAGCAAAATGGAAAAGGGGTAAGAGAAAGAAGAATCTAGTGAAATCTGGCAAAGGAGTGAGTATCAAATTAATCTAAATGTAAGGTTCTCACATTTATAAAAGGGGAGAGGAGATTTTTTTACTTACAGTCAGAAAATTCCCCATATTACCCTAGTCTGCGAATGGTAATCTTTTACTAGTTCTAAAAGTTTAAGCTCCCTAACTTCTGTTGTACTTTTTCTCTATTCCCTCCTTTTCCATCTCCTTCTCCAAATCTTTCTATCCTCCTTCCATTTCTTTCTTTCTTTCTTTTCTACTATTTTCTTCTTTTCCTCATTCCTTTTCTTCCTTTCCTTCTGTCTTTCTTCCCTTCTTTTTTCTCCCTTTTTTCCATTCCCTCCTCTCTTCCCTTACTTCCTTTTTCTTTCTTCCTCTCATAATGTTTTCCTTTCTTTATCTTCCTTTATTCCTTCCTTCCTTTCTTTCTTCTCCATTCTCTTTCTACCCACTACAAGGATACTCTGAAGATAAATTGTCTGAAGAAATTTCAAAGTCAAGGGGAAATGAGCTTGAAACTATTTCTGTTTGTCTTTAAAAAATGTAACTTATACAAAGTCTAAATAACCTCCAGCCTAAGGTGTGTGGGCATATAAGTTTATGTCTATATTGTGGGTGTGTCCTGCATATTAATAAAATATAATGTAATTAAAGTAAATATATAATGTGTGCAAGTAAGAGCTAATAAGAATGATTACTAGTGCTGACAGTCACAATATTTCGTGTCATATATACATATGTGTCACACTCACCAATGCAAACATATGCATGCCCTGATACACATATGTTTACAGTGCACATATGTGTTCTTTCTATTCATAAAGAGTATGTATAAACACAGTATATTTTTTTCATTCACATACATAACTATGCCTTATTCCCTCTTTTCCGGTACCAGTTTTCTTTTCCTAATATGCAAATTCCTTTCATTCTTCATCCTAGTGTTTTAATTAATCTTCATGCACCTGGAACAGAGAACAGACTTCCCCTGAAAGCAACTCAAGTGAGTTCTCATGCAAGGGAGCTCTTCAATGCATCTGTCAAAGAAGTGCTAGTATTCCCAGTAGAAGGGAAGCATCCTAATGGTTAAGCATCCTAAGATCTATGGGAGGCCATAGGTCTGCAAAGTACCTTAGCTTCAACCCTGAAGCTTCAGGATAATCGTTTTAACTGACCTTGAATTTGTTGAGCTTTTTTATGTGTACATCACCTTCTTTTACAGGAATAGAGGTCCAGTTTTCTGTGTGTTGGCTGGATTAAGAAATGTCTGGCATTTGGCAGTTTCCCTTATCCAGTTTTCCAAATCTTGGAGATAAGGTTAACCTGCCCTGTTAGTTCAATCTGGACTGAGTCCGTATACCTGGAACATGTATAGCTCACTACCTAAATGCCCAAGGAAACCTGAGGAGAAAATGTGGGTATATCAGCAAGAAGGTGGTCTGAATTCATGTATACTGTGCTTAGAGGTCTGGCTTCTAAAGGGCCAGACTACCTTGATCTTTTGGGGAAAGTGGAACAAGTGGTAAATTCTAATTGTTTCCTTATCTTTAATGTGGCCCTCCATTCAAGTCCTATCTGCCTAGTATTAGTGCAGAGGATATGAAATTTTTGGTTTTCCGGGAGCCTATTCCCTGGTAAATTTTACTATCATTGGCTTTTGTTTTCTTCTAATTCCATCCCTTCAGGTAGCTCATGAGGTGGTTTGTACTAAAAGTCAGACACCCAGATCAAAACAAAAATGCAGCTACTGAATCCTGAAAAACAAAAACAAAAACAAAAGTCTATATTTGATTGTGTATCAGTTTCCACCCAGATATCTGGATCTATGCTAAAAAAAAAAAAAAAAAAAATAGTCAATAACCAAATTAAAATAAGGTCCAAGAAGGAGAGAAGGATCCAGTGGGGGGAGTAATGGGTGAAGAATGTTAAAAGAAAAGGGGATCTTGGCCTGAGTTGAACTGGTAGTAGATACTCCAGGACATGGGAAGATATCTGATAGGAGTTGGCACAAGAGAAACCCAATATGAGTTAGGGAAGGACTCAGAAAACCAAATCTAAATGCCTCTTCAAATTGGGGGGGGGGGGGAAGAAAATCCAGTTATATTAATTTTTCACTAAAGATGCCTTCACCTAGGTATCTTGGGAACCTCTTTTTTTCCAATTCCCCTGTCCTCTTAAAGGGAATTTTTGGATAAGAAAATTGTCATAAGCCTATGTGCCTGGACAGGAGGAATGGAACGGGAAAGATAAAAGAGTTGTCCTATACTGGATAGCCTGAACAGTGGACTCTGGAGACTCGATTGAAAAATCAGCTCTGAGAACACTGGCTGAAGATTCCTGGAATTTTAGTTACCTGGGGGTCCTGCCCATTTCCTCCCATGACCTTCCATGTCCTCTTCCCAAGGAGCTCTCAGGCCTGGAAGCTAATGACGCCAAGGGGCAGAGAACCAAAGAATGTTAAATGAAAGAGACAACAACTTAAAAAGTTTTCCTTCGACTACCTCATCTTACCCACAAGTTAAGGGATAAGTTGTAATATTGGAGGGGCTGAAGAAACTTGGAAGTACCCTTGTTTTCTTTTTCTTTTTTTTTTTTTTTTTTTTTTTTTTTTTTGAGTCAGCGACTCTAGAAAAGAAGGCAAATGACTATGGATAGACTCCACTTGTGAGCGATGATTACTGGTCTCGGAACAGCAACCCGCGGACCTTCATTATTAGGAAGTGAAAGTATCTGCCTCCAGCCGGGTCTCTCTAGTAGCTGCGGGCTGTGCTCATAAAATAGAGCCTCCGGGTATGAGAATGCTTAGGGTCGCAGAGCGTTAGACCTAAGAAATGCAACAGAGAACAAAATAAGATCACCTGAAATCAAAGAGAAACCCTTGTTTCGGTGCCACTGAGCAGAAATTTCAGAACAATTTACTAGGGGATCGGCATTCTGATATTTTCTCTGAACCCGAAGTATTAGAAGCCTCCTCCCCACATCTCTTCTATAGTCCAGAAGTTAGGCTCCTCGTTAGAGCTTATGGAGCTACTCCAATCAGAACCGAAGGACTGCAGGACCGAGTTGGCTTGATGGTCAAGTGCTCCAGGCTGGTATCCGCTAAGCGCATTTCCCGGGGTTGAGTACACGTGCCAGCTTTAAGCTTCCAGTTCTCACAGGGACGGAATATCGAGGGAACTCACAAGAACCCTCCCGGCCCAGAACAGGGCAATCTGGGGCTATTTCAGGCAGAAGGGCCTCTGAGAGTGTGCGGCCGAACCATTTGAACCGAAATAGTGTGTAGGTAACTTCACAGAGTTAACTTTATCAGAAGTTGCATTCATAAATTGTTGCCCGGGAGAAGGGAGGGTTTGGAAGGAGAGTGATTTAGAGAGAAGAGGATTGTAGGTTTGCTCAGGTGGATGCCTACAACTATAAATTTCTACTGACAGTTTTTTAAATTCAAAAAACCTTTGATTTTTCGGAATCAATTGTTCGGAAATTCCTCCTGGTAAACAGTCAATGTAATTCTCTCTCTAGAAAAGGAGTTCTGAAATTGGGGTCCGCAAAATTTGATTTTTTAAAAATATAGAGAACTTCATTTCAAAATAATTTCCTTCATAAGTCTGTGTACTTTATAAATTTAAAAACTTTATTCTGAAGTGCAGCCCAGATTGCCAAAGGACACACACACGTTAAGAAGACCCTCTGCTCTAGTGAATCTAGAAACTAAATAAGTGTTTAATAAGCAGTTATATTTTTATTTGTTTTGTTCCTGTTGTTGTTTTTAAAGAAGAGATTTAAAAACTTTCACTTATTTCATTCACTTGGATCAACTCCCAGGCGCATCCCTCCCACCTTTCTTGGAACCAGCTCTAGCCTAGGTGCACAATTGGTGAGATGTTTGTTCTAAAAGGGAACAAATTCAAAAGGAAATATATCATATTGATACTGGTCTTGTTACCCGGCACCCCTAGTTCTGACGGCATCCTTGTCCACCGGTACCCCTAGTTGTGTGGGGTTTGAAGATGCCAAAATAGACACAGGCGTTAAATAGATCGATCTAGAAGGGAGGATAAAAATAAGAAGTATGTGTTTTAAATAACTTAATGATCCTCCAGTATCTCTCCGATGTTCGCCAGCTCCACATCCCTTAGCGCTGGTGCATCGTTCCCATGCAGAGAGAGGCTAGGCTAATTCAGAGCCATAGTCTCAGGTTTTTCAACTCTGCCGGGAGCCTTGGGAAGCTATGTACCGAATGTGGAGAGAGTTCCTTCTGGATTGAGAATACTATCCCCGCTGCGAATATTAATTTCGGGTGCTATATCAGACCCCGGTGGGATCTAATGACTTGGGTCAGATAGGGTTATAGGCTAACTCAAGTTCTCTCCAGGATTCCTTAGAATAAGGAGCCGGTACAAACTGAGTATTGAAACATCCCTAAAGGCATCTGAGCTATGTTGAACCTTATTTAATACAGTGTGGCTTTTGAGCAGAATTTACTAGGATGCAAATTCTAAAACAGATTCCTTTTTCAATAACCAGAATAGATCGCTTCTGTCAGCCTAAATTGCCTCCCACAATTTTTTTCTTCAATTGCAATATAATTTTCTTGGGGGGGGGGGGGAAGATCGCCAATAGGAGTTACAAATTGATAGTGGTTCTTCCTAATGCATTCTAGTAAAGATTCATGGAAAGCTAAATATTTCTTTGGGGATTGTACAGTCTAAAGAGACTAGGATTATTACAAATGCCGACACTCTTTGATAACTCCTTTTTTTCTTTCAGGAAATCTGGGCGCTAAACATCTCCAAGATTCGTTATCCCAAATAACAACATGGTGTGGGTGAAAGATCGTTGACTCTGTAGGGCAGTGTCAGTAAAATTGGGTTCTACTTGGGGGTTCCTTGAGGAAATTACCACTAAATAGTGCTGGCTCCTAGAAGAAATTACTCTTTTTCCTAAACTCCGTTTACCCACTTGTAAAATGAAAGGACTCCGTTTCTCCTTTTGTAAAATAAAAGAATTGAATTGGGTGTCCTAACATTCAATGCTTGTCTGACATTGTTCTCTGTTCAGTTTTCCTTTGTGAAACCGGGTCTGGAGATGTGTGGCTAAGAAGAGACAGTTGCTGACTGTATAGTTTTGCAAGCTTTCGGAGTGGCCACCGGCGACCTTCCCCTGACTTCTCTGACCCGAAGAGGTTGGTAACCTCCAGTCTCTCTTGGAGATTTCAAAAGAAACTGTGTAGTAACGGAAATTGCAAACTTTTATGTCTGGAGTGGCTTCAGGTTCAAATGACAATGCCAACTTCCTTGAGATTTAACTATTGTTAAAAATGCTAAGTGAAATTTGGAAGGAATTAGAAATAGAAAAATAGAGAATTCTGTGTGTGGGAGAAAGGACCGGTTTGCTTTTCTGTGGTTGGAACTGGGGTTCCCATTGAGTAAGGTTAAGACTATAGTCAGAATGGGTTTGGTTGGCCCATATTCAAAGAATTCTGAACATAATTGATTTATAGATTGCTACCAAGCTAAATAGGCCATCAGCACACATTGATAGCAACCAGAGAATTGTAGACTTTTCAAGGTCTCCCTTTCTCTCTGTCTTTCTCTGTCTCTGTCTCTTTCTCTGTCTCTAGTCTCTGTCTCAGTCTCTCTCTGTCTCTGTCTGTCTCTCTGTGTGTGTCTCTGTCTCTGTCTGTCTCTGTTTCTGTCTCTGTCTCTCTTTCTCTTTCTCTCTGTCTCTCGTCTCTCCACAATGACTTGTCCAAGGTCATGCAGCTAACTAATGACAAATTCACTTCTGGTCAACCACAATTTATTTTTTTCATTTTATAAAATAGATTTCCCCCCCACATTTCTACTGGAAGAAGAGTCCCTTTCTTTAACTGAAGAGATACAATCAAATGCCAAGTTACCAAGAAGAATCGTGAGGAAATTTTATTTTCCCTAAAAATAAAGGAAAGGATTATGAGAGGGATTTTTGTTGGGGAGGGAGGGCGAGGTAGGTAAGAAAGAAAATCAAATATCTCTTTTAAAAAATTAGCTTCCATGCAGCCCAGCCAGAAGCAATGTGTCTAAGAGGAGGGTCAGGAAATAGAGCCCCAGGAGTGACACTAGTTCCCTTTGTCCTCTTTCCTGAAGCCCTTATGCCTTCCCCACCCGGGGCAGAGATAAACACGGCCTCAGGCTTTCCTAGGAATTTCGTGAGGAGGGGGAGAGAAGGAGAAGAGTGGGTGGCAGGCGGCGGTTTCCAGCTCAACTCCAGACTTATTTTAAGCCAGTTTTGGAAATGCCTTCACAGATGTCTCCAAACTCCATTCTGGGTGGAATGGCAGAGATAGTATCCTGGAGGACAATCAGTACCTGGGGAAGCTAGAATGCATTATAACCTCCTTATGTACACAGCCCAGTGCCTTGCACATAGTAGGCGCTTAATAAATGTTTGATGCGTTGAGTTGAATTGAAGCCTCCACCCAGTGTGTTGTTTTGGAATAGAATCAGTAGTAGAACCTTTGCTGAGATTAAAACTTTAGGCTGAAAAACAGCCTGGGACTGGAACTCGAGCAGCTTTGGGGTTCCACCGGAAACCGGACTCTCCTCCCTCTCTGCCTGACTTCGGTGGTCAATCTCATTGCTTCTTTGTAATTCTCTCTCCTGCCGGGTAAATGCTGCGATTGTGGCAGCAGTAGGGTGTTTTCCCTATCGCTTTCTGTATTTTATAAACAGAGGTCGCAACCGAATGTAAACTGCTGCAGTTTATTTAAACATGCATCATGTTTCACTGAGGCTTTCACAACGCCCCCTTTCTCCAGGCTATCCAGCTGGTTATTTCCCCAGCATCCCAGTCCTACCCTTCTGTCAGTCTCTGGACTAGGATTGAAGGAACTATCGCGAGTCAGAAGACGGAGTGTACTTTCTGCATGCGTCCGCCTGGGACTGGGGACCCGGAGAGCTGGAAAGGCATCCTCTTCCTCCTATCAGAGGGTGAAACATTCTGGTCAGAAGACGTAGAAAACGAGTCCTTCGTGGCCAAAGGTCTCTTTGTTCCTTTCACCAATCAGGCGACACGGGGAGAAACTGAGACAATTCCAATTTAAGCAGCATTTTTAAGGTTTACAAATCGCCTTCCCCGGATAATTAGTGAAAGTCTTATTTCCCAGTTTTACGAATTGGGAAAAGGACTAAATCCTGAGTCAAAAGAATTGGCCAATCCTATGTTTAAATAAATGAACTACTTTTAGGACCTTTGTAGATAAGTCCATCTTTCTCACTATGCCATTTTGGAAAAGGGTATTGCAGTCCGGATGGGTAAGATTAGGTTAACTCTGTGTGTGTGTGTGTGTGTGTGTGTGTGTGTGTGTGTGTGTGTGTGTGTGTGTGTGTGTTTTCCTCTGAGCTCCATGAAAGAGAGTGTAATGAATTTGAGAGAGGAAGAAAATAATAATCAAATAATGAAGACAAAAGTACCCAAAACCTGTCTCATCAAGTATGCTCTCCAGTCCCTCAGGCCCAAAGAAACAGAGCTTTTCTCAATCTATCAAGATGCCCCCAGCTCTGTAACCCTGTAACTTGAACCCCATTTGGGGGGCCAGCCCGATGGAAGATAACGGAGCCAGAGCAGCGAAATTGCTGACTGGCCAGGACTCTTGATCCGGGCTTTCCGGGCAACCTAGAAGGGGAAACACTCACCTGCATCTCCCTTTTCTATCATCTTGAACATGATGTCTCCCATTGTGTGGCAGACGGACAAATGTTGTATCACTGAAACCTTTTTCTGAAAAGACTAGTTTTATATGCCCATGTAATCATAGACTCGAATGTTGGTTTCAAATGAAAGGGGCTTCGAAACTATCTCACCCAGCCCTCACCATCCCCTTTGATTTATTTTAGAAAACAGGCTCGATAAGGTTAAGGCATTTGCTCAAGGTCACTGACTGTAGAAGTCCAGACTAGAACTCGAATAACTTCACTCACAATCCCTGGCACAGTGTGGTGTTTTCCATTGCATGTGTATGCATAGACCGGGAAGGAATCCCTATATATGTGTATAAGCATATTATGTTTGCATGTCATATAGGTGTACGTATGTGAGTCCATTCTGCAAACAAAATCTTAACAATAAACATTTATTATACTTACCACCGTGCTAATGAAGTCGCCTATTTGGGAACGTATATGAGAACATTCACATGTATGTGAAAAATCTTGTTGTCTATATAATATGCAAAAATGCTAAATGCTAAACTTGGAATTATCATAATAATATCAGCCACAACAATAACTACTCCCGATAACATGATTTAGTTGCTAGAATCCTTATAATTTAGATGATTCCCGTTCAATCCTTACCTCTGATGAATGATTACTATAATTATGAAAGTTGCCAAAGGTACCGAGAAATTAAATGACAATTCCAAAGAACATAAATTGTACATTTATATTAGTGGAGGAAGTTTTCACATCAGTAGTTACCACTTATTGAAGAAATCAGGAATTGAAACTTCATTTTAAAAACAACAATATTGTTCATATAGTTTTACGAAGTGTTTTCCTCACAATAATCCTGCAAGTACTGTTAAGAGTGTAAAATTGTCATTCGAATGACATTTAAAGATGAGGAAACTGAGGTTCAGAGATGTTAAATGTATTGCCCAGTCACAGAGCTATTGTCAGGCTCAGAATTCCATTAAAAAAAAAAAGTTGGGACTGAAGTATTAAAATTGCCTGGTTTTTGGTTCTGTCTTTGTGAGGCAGGTTCCTGATTGTGGAATATGTGTACATGTGCTTAGCAGTTTTGTGCCTGAATCGGATGCTCCCATGAGTGAGACAATGCTATTTTTTGCTTCCCTGTATGCCATGCAGCAGTCAATAGACATTTAGATGTTCACCAGTGTCTAGTACTTAGATACTCATTCTTGGACGCCAGCTCTGCTCTCCAGTTTCTGCAGCTTTTTGCTCCAATCAGTTCTGAAGGATATGTTGATGGTATTCACCTGTGGGCTCATATGATTTTCAAGATAACTCTTTAATTCAAATCAACAAGCATTTACTACTAATCTACTATGTGCCAGGCCCTGGGAATACAAAGCACTTAGGTCCATCAAGTGGATGGAGCTCTGGGCTAGAGTCTGGAATACACTGAATTCAAATTTAGCTTCCGGAACATTTACTAGCCGAGGAATGTCACTTAACCTAAATTCCCTCAAGTGTAAAATTAGGATAATAATAGCACCTACCTCACTAGGTTATTGTAGGGATCAAATGAGATAGTGTTGTAAAAGGCTTAACACGCTCAAGGAGCTATATAAAAATGATAGATTTTTAAAAATTATAACAGAAACAAAAATAAAAACTGTCCCTCTCCTCAAAAAGCATTAGGTGAGCTGGCAAAGACTTTAGAAATTATCTATTCCAACTTCTCATTTTACGGAAGAAACTGAGACTTAATGCGTCTTGTTCATTTGTGTGAGCATGTGAGTATGTCCACACGGATTTAGCAAAAAAAAACCCTTGTGGAATCGCCTTTTCCTCAGGGTTCTGGCACTGGGTTTCCGCTCTTCTTGAATCACAACTCGGGGCCTCTATTTCCCTGGAAAGGGAGGTCAGTCTCTATTTGGATCAGTACGATCAATGGTCCTGCGCAAAGAAGGCGAAGACAGAGAGGGAGGGGGTCTCTACAATCCAGTCTTGTTCTGAACCAGACTCGGGTCGCAGCGACCTACAACTGTTGCAGCCTTGGGCCGAAGGCAGGGCGGAATGGGCAGTGAAGCCAGAAGTGACCCAGCTGTTGGGAGAGCTCGGGAGCCTCCAGACCCCCAGGAGCCGCACGAAGGTGGCAGGAGCAGGAGGCCAGCACTGCCCACTGTAGCCGCTGCACTTTGATGCCTTCGGGAGCTTCCTCTCGGCCAAACAGAATTGACCCCTAAAAGTTCCACTGCTGGGTGTATAGCGCCTTTTTCTGGCCCGGTCTCTCCAGCTCCTGCTATAGAGCACAGCCTTAGTGCGAGCTGCGGAGCTGTGGGCGCCGTTCTGGTCCACCATCATTTCGGAAACATCCAATGTATTTGTGTAGCCTATTCAACTTGCCCAAGGTCTTTTCACACCCACTTTCTCCTTTATTCCGTAACTATAAGATATTAATCCAGGGTCAAGGTGTTCTGGGACCCAGAGTAGAAGGGAGACTGGATCAATGTGACTCCTTCTCTCTTAAACAGCGGGAGATGGGAGGGAGAAATGTGCAGAGAAAAAAATTTCACATGCGAACCCCAAGGCAAGTCAGTATTTTTTATTTAACAAGTGACGCACACCTTTCAGCTGTCCTTTCTGCTTCCCAGCCCCTTTTGCCAAGAATCCCATTCATTTCTCCTCCTCCTCAACTCTCCTCATAACTCTCCACCCCAAGTAGGGTTTATTCAAAAAAAGAAAAGCCGGGAAGGGTTGTTGAGGTCAGGGGCCTGCAGCAAACAGAAAGGACATTTCGCAAGCGACCAGAGGTAGAATCCATAGTCATCCTGAGCTTCAATCACAGGAGTTATGTCATTTCTAACAGAACCCCGCAAAGGTTCTCTCCACCCCCTGCGGTACCCTACCACCTTTCCCTGCATTAAATTGTTTTCCCTTTCCAGGAATCAGCACCCCTCATTTTCTTTGGTCCTCTCTTTCTGCTCTGGAGAGCCGGGGGAAACAATACACTCAGTTCAACGAGACATTTCCTGCATTGTCCAGTGAGCCATAGACAATGAGAATTACTGCTAGTCACAGTAATCGCTAATTAAAAGGAATCCACATACTTAGAGCATTAAAGTTTACAAGACGATTACTTCACAATCTCAGGAGGAAGGTAGAGTAAGTATTATTATCTTCCTTTAAAAGATGAAGAAATTAATAATATTCACTATCAATGTTATAATCATTAGTTTTTATATGTTCACTGATATCCTTACTTTTTACAAACTTAATATTACTGAAGAGGTACAGTGAAAAGAGTCTTGGACTAAGAGTCTGAAAAGCTAGATTCTAATGGGTTCAAATACAACTCTGTTACAGTTATCTGAGTAATTTTGGACAAGTCACTTTTATTCTGGGCCACTCCATTTCTGTAAAATGAGAGGATTGGTTTCTATGGTCAGTTCCAATTTTAATAATCTGTGAAACCGTTTTTTAGGCAATTGGAAACTTTTTAAAGCTATCTTGTCTCTTCTGGTTTCTCATACTTCACCTCTTTCATTTTCATTGCCTTCAATAAATATCACTAAGGACTGTGGTTTTAGCTAGTGGTATATTTGAGTGACTAAATTTGATGGTTTGACTTAGGCAAACCATTTCGCCTTTCTGGGCTTCAGTTTCCTCTTCTTAAATAAAAATCGGTTTGATCTGGATGATCTCTGAAGGATTTCCCCCGCCACCCCACCCCCCAATTCGTAAAAGTAAATTGAATATAATTTTAACATTTGGAATGTAGCACTGCGTTTTACACGGACCGCAGATCCTGGTCTCCACTTTTTTGTGCCTCAATGCTGCCCTCTGCCGACAGTTATAAGTATTGACAGCACTTTCCTAGACATAGACCTAGTTTGTGACATTCTTTATTGTTCACTTTGTTATATCCAGGGAAAGCGAGAAAGGGATGCAAGCAGGATGAATGTTAGCTGTCCCCCAGAATCTGGAAGTCCAGGACCGACCACAAGGAGCCTCAGGATTGGATGGCCTTCTGAGAGGCAGATTTGGAGTAGTCTTACTACTTCAGCTGAAAGTTTCTCTGTGCCAAAGTAGCCACGACCCACGGTACACTTGCTGGATAGGCAGTGGAGGATTTATGATTTTGCATTTTAGGGTTGTTAGACTGTAATTTCCACCTTATCTCGCATTAAATTCATTTTTGCTATTGGGAAAGGGAAGGGAATAATCATTTATATTTTATCTCCTATGTGCCTGGCACTGTGCAGTGATCATCAAAATACTCCTATGCTCTAGAACCCACAATGCTCAGAACTCCAAACCTCAGTGTGAATTTAGAGGTGAAACCTTAGAGAGTGAATCAGTCCCTTACTTTGTAGCAATGCTTCACGTCATGAAGGGAGAGGAGAATAAATTCATTATAATTTAATCTTATATCATCTTCTGTGGTTATGTTTCTATATACTTACATGCTTTATATCCCTGACTAGAATGTAAATTTCCCAAAAAGAGCAACCAGCTTTCTCTTGTAAAAAACTCTTTCAGAGACATATGTGGGAATTGTGTACAAATAAGGTATCAAAGTTATACTGCATGTGAAAATGTAAATTATTGACTTAAGAGGAGCATTTTCAGCTTAGGGCATCTGCCCTCCTAGTATCAGGCAAAGGACTGAGAGTACAAGAAATGCTCATTGAATATTAAATATCCACCCCAAAAATGTTGAATCAAAAATATATGAAGAAGCAATCACAGAACAATACAAGACAGTTAGCAAATATTCATATATGTGATTTGGACGGACAGTCAAGTTTGCACTAGCATTTGGGGAGTTGAAAAACAGGGTACCCAATCTTTTCCCCTGCTTTAGTCCATAGTAAATATCCAAACCCATGATGTCTTTAGAACTAAATATTCAATGAACCAACAAATCTTTTATCTATACTTCCTTGTGTTTCAAGTCCTTTATTAGCTAGGTTCTTATGACAGGGAAAGATAGGAAAGATATTGAAATGGAGGACACATGGTTCCAAAGCTCAAAAAGATCTCAATAAATGATGCTAACACAATTATATACTGTTAAAGCTTACAAAATACAGTGAGCACTTATTTAGTACCCATTACATGCTACAGTGAACACAAAGAAATTCAAAAACAAAAATTAGTCCCCAAACTGAAAGAGCTTGCATTCTACTGGATAAAAGCAACGTGTACATGATTAAGTAAATGCAAAATATAGTCAAAGTAATTTTGGGATAAGGAAAGTTCTACTAACTAGTGGTGTCAGGATACAGAGCTAGGGCACTTATAAAAACTTAAAAGATACAGGGTCTATAGCCTCCTTGAGTTTACTTTAATAGAAAGTTAAACAAAAGCACAACATTGCATGATGCACATATCAGAGAAGAGCAAAACAAAGTCTTTGCTTCATAATCACCCTATGAGCAAGATAATACAAATTTTCTCATTTTTTTCAGTTGAGGAAGCAGACTCAGAGAAGTTAATTGACTTACCCATTGCCACCCAGCAATTTGAAATTTGGTATTGGAGGACAGGACCCCTGACTCTAGGTTGTGTCCATGCTACTTCCCATGGTAAAATTTTCATGTAGCAAATAGCTAGGAGCTAATCTAGAACAATCTAAATAGAACATAGTATGATGCATATTGTATGCCTATAAATGCTGAAAGGATATAAAGCTTGAAGTGATTGGAGAGACCAAGGCCAAGGGAGATCCTGACACAAATCAAAAAGTTCTACCCTACCTCTCTGCTTTCCAGAGAATTGTATAGGCTAGGTTTTTGTGAAGCTGTGGGAACTGCTGTGCATCATATCCATGGCTCTTTGGGAGGTAGGGAAATTAGGGGAAGGGAGGGAAGAAGAAGGGAAGGGAGGGCCAGAACATACACTCCCAGTGAACAGACTGAGTGATTTCTCAATTTCCCTCTTTGGTCCTTGGCCCCAAGTGCTGATATTGGACAAAAAAATCCATTTCTGGCACTAAGCCTTATCCCTGTTTCTATGGCTGAAGAAGTCACTTCCAGTGACCTAGTCTGAGCTGCACCCAGAGTCTATTGAAATCTGAATGTAGGGTCAGAACTGTTTATTATACAACAATTAAAACAGGAAAATATGCAAAGCCTTCATTCAGAGGGATCCGGCTATTGTTAAGCCAGAAAAATGATTTTTGTTTCTAAATAAAAAGTACATTTGTGCTTTGCAAAAAATATTCACACATCTGGCTGTGTCTATACAGTCACAAAGGAAAGTGAATTTGCCAATTTATTTGATCAGTGTAAACAGACAATCTTAAAAAGTGTTCCTGCAGCATGGTTTTTCCCAATCAATTGTTTACACAGTTTAGATGAACCAAACTTCATAATGCTTCATAGCTCTTAGAATGAGCCTGTCTCTCCCTACCACCATCACCCCCAACCAAAAAAAAAAAAAAACATAACTATAGTAAAATTGGACCCAGACAGATAGCTTTCTTCTAGACTGATTGGGCCATTTTAGCCTTGGTTTACATTGGGGGGAAAAAAAAGGAAGCAGGCTTTAATTAAGAAGATTTGTTGATGATCTTAATCAGTGTAGACAACAGAGTAAGATAATTGACTTGGAGT